>NC_031498.1:10194818-10217183 GCF_000237925.1 Schistosoma mansoni
AGAAAATACATAAAGTATCGAAGAAACGTTCAGAGAGTGTGGGTGAGTTGATCAAAAGTCTAGAAACGATGGAGGTGCGCGCTTCCTTTACAGAAATATCTGAGAAACACGTCTTAAGCTACTCCGGTATCAATTTATCCACAATTCAGTTACAAATAAAGATGCCACAGGTATTCGGACTTCGACAACACGTTTATAATCGAAAAGAAGGACAGTTGTAGATTGTAGTAAGGATATATTTATTGGTGATATGGTGGTATCGAAATAATACCGTGATCATGTAAACGTTTACAGGCGAAATGTGTGTGTTTTTAGTACAATTAAACAAAACGGTACAGTACAGTACAGTCCCGAATTCGTCCCAACGTTGGACCCAATTAGATCACATCGCTATCAGCCACCGATGGAGGGGCTCGATAGAAGACTGTCGCTCATTCTGGGGCACATGCTTAGATTCAGATCATGCTCTAGTGCGAGCACGTATTTGTCTGCGTCTTACTGGACGTAGGAAAGACACTGCAGGGAAGCCTCTAAGGGTTCTACTTAATGGTAGGCAAGCTAAGAATATATTTCAGGAACAACTAGAAAAACAGTTAGGCAGCCATGTAAGTTGTGTCCACCCCGAGGCAGCGTGGAATGACATCCGAAAAGCTGTGGAATCAGCAGTGATATCCGCTAATAAGGTAAACCATAACGTTAGGGAGAAACAATGGATCTCGGCAGCATCTACCGCACTGATAGATGCTCGTAAACTCATCCCACCTGGCTCTGAGCATAACGAAGAGCGGAGTCAACTTAAGCGCAGGCTTATAAGAAGTCTACGTAATGATCGTGAACAGTGGTGGGTAGCGAAAGCAAGAGAGATGGAAAAGGCAGCGGCAATAGGTAACAGTAGGCAGCTATTCAGACTCGTTAAAGAAACCGGTATTAGGAACCCGAATATCAGTGAAACCATCTCAGATAAAGATGGGCATATAATTCATTCTCAATCCAGGAGGTTGGATCGATGGGCAGAACACTTTAGGGATCAGTTCAACTGGCCTTCAGCCACACTTCAATTACCCACGATCCCCAGTCGTCCTGAATGGCAAATTGATGTAAGTCCTCCAACCCTCTGTGAGGTTGAAAAAGCTATAGGAAATCTGAAGCGAGGGAGAGCAGCAGGCCCTGACAGGTTGACCCCTGAGATTTTTAAGGATGGTGGTCCAGTACTAGCAGTGAGATTGACTGAGGTCTTAGGTAGAATCTGGGAACTGGACGTAATTCCATCTGACTGGTCCCAATCACTGATTGTGCCAGTTTATAAGAAAGGACAAAAGTCCTCTTGTGACAATCACAGAGGGATCAGTTTGACTAATATAGTGTCTAAAATATTAGCTTCAATAATACTAGGTCGCCTAACCAAAGCTCGTGAAGAGCAGACTAGAGAAAACCAAGCTGGTTTTCGACCTGGACGTGGTTGCATAGACCAGATATTCACCCTACGTCAGGTCCTAGAACATAGACACAAATTCAGACGTCCCACAATAGTAGTATTTCTTGACCTTAAGGCGGCATTTGACTCTGTTGATCGTGAGGTTCTATGGCAATGTTTGTCACTGAAAGGAGTACCAAAGAAGTACATTAACCTCATAAAGGCTCTCTACTCGAGCACAACTGGTCGAGTTAGAGCCTATGGCGAACTGTCATCAGAACTGATTACCACAAGTGGCGTTCGTCAGGGCTGTCCACTCTCCCCATTCTTGTTTAACTTTGTCATTGACTTACTTTTAGAGATAGCACTTTCATCAGCTAAACCTCCAGGAGTTGAACTTTTACCAGGAGACTCACTTGTCGACTTAGAATACGCCGACGACATAGTTTTACTCGGTGAAGACGCTGACAACATGCAGAGTCTTCTGACCACTATAAGCAACTATGCAGGCATGTTCGGAATGCGATTCTCTCCCTCGAAGTGCAAAATGTTACTTCAGGATTGGGTTGCATCGACACCTGAACTAATGATAGGGAGTGAAGTAGTTGAGCGTGTAGACCACTTCACTTATCTTGGAAGTCTCATCAGCCCTTGTGGTCTGGTATGTGACGAAATCTCAGCACGGATACAGAAGGCTCGTCTAGCTTTCGCCAACTTGCGTCATCTATGGCGTAGGCGAGATATCCGTCTAGCAACCAAAGGACGGGTTTACTGTGCAGCAGTTCGCTCCGTCCTACTCTATGGCAGTGAAACATGGCCAATAAGAGTAGAGGATATTCGTAGGCTACTAGTGTTCGATCATAGGTGTCTTCGAAGCATTGCTCGTATATCCTGGGACCACCGGGTAAGTAATGCAGTTGTTAGGAAACGAGTACTAGGTAGGGATGGCAAATCGATTGATGAAGTAGTGAAACTTCATCAGTTGAGATGGCTGGGACATGTGTTACGTATGCCCGACCACCGACTGCCCCGACGTGCAATGTTTCATGGTGTAGGAGTAGGTTGGAAGAAAGCTAGGGGTGGCCAGACCAAAACGTGGCACAAATCAATGAAGTCACTGACAAGTGGACTGGGCCATGTTGGTAGGTGTAGACTACCTGGTTGGGATTCGCGAGATGACAGCAACCGATGGTTAGAGACCTTGAATGACATGGCTCAAAATCGTTTGCAATGGCGAAGATGCATCCACTCTTTGTGTTCTACCAAATTCTAATCTTCTGAATTCCTCATGTCTTTATCTTTTTCTCTTTCCAAATTTATTTCACTGTACTATACTCCTTCAATAATTTCTTGAAACCCCTAATCTTTTGGATTTCTGATTATACTCCTACTACTTCTACCACTATGGGATTTGAATCGACAACTGCATCTCTGTGCTAATGTGGTATGGCAACTCGAACTGATGTACGTACGTACGAAGTTCTACGTTGTGACTGACTGACTGATACTGTATATTATACGTTTCATTACTGGTCAAAATTTTATGTGGATATCTTATTTTTGTGTATCATATCATGAATTGTGACAACTTGGGGTAATGAGGCTTCGTCCAACATACGATGTTGATGTTTCTTTTTATTAGTCACAAAACCTAAAACCGATGAATTAATAGGTCTAATCTACCCTCAAACACAAGCCAAAATACTATTGAACTTAGTCACCTGTCGCTGTTATTGGCTTCGCTTAAAAGGGCCACAGTTAGAGTATCTTTCTAAATACAGTTTGGATGTCTAAGGTTAATGCAGAAAACCATATGCAGTGTTAGTATAAACGTGTTAACGCCTACGTTCAATCTGTCTAAAAACAGCAAGTATGAAAAGATATTTTCACTGCCTACATTTGAATTGTCCTTAAACAGATTTTGTTACTAATATCATTTTCTGTGTTTCTTCAAACTACTAAACATGCTGACTATAGCATATTGTCTCTCATTCTCTTGTGAACCACATTTCAGTCTTTTTTACTATCGCTGACACGGTACTAATTTATAAGTTCTAAATGTGAATGTTTGGGAGGCACTAATTCTTACTCCACATTCACGCGATAATTTCCTACAACGGCAAGTAGTTCTATGTAAGTAGGAGGGTTAGTTTTGTGTTACTTATCGCAGACTAGTCACTGATTAAATTAGGAAGTGAAAAGATTGCTACTACTGCGTTATTAGTAATCATTGTAAAGTCTATTTGAATTTTAAAGTAACGGAAATTCTTCTTGTATTACTCAGGCAATATACCTAATTCAGACAATGGGGAAACCTAGACCAAAAACCAAGAACTTGCATCCGATGCTTCAAGATTTTCTGGACAGATGTCTAGTCGTAGATCCTGTAAGACGAGCTTCTGCAAAGGAACTACTTAATCACGATCTTTTTAAACATGCAGGTAGCTTGTCTTCTCTTGGACCGCTTATTCGTGCAGCACGAGAGAGCCTGGGAAAAAAGGAATAAGGACGGATAGCCTAACATCTAGCACCAATCATGACGGGGCTAATAAACATCGAGTAAGCCGGATAATAATTATTATAAATATTTCTATCTGCTTGTTCGGTTTCACAAAGATTTCTAACAGGAATATCATTTTTATTGTTACTCAATTTTTGCAAGTTTGAATCTACCCTACATCGATATTTTGTATGCTTTGACTCACATTATACCTACAAGCCTAATTCAGTTTTTAACCTAGATTAACCTGTAATTGCTAAATCCTGACTGCTGTCTTTTTATTATTTCAATCAAGTCTTTCTGCTGCTTTGCAAATACATTGTGAAGCAGTTCACCCTGATTTTTTGAATGATCATTAATGTAATCTTGATTTTTTTTTCTGAAATAGTCTACTACGCTTGGAAAAATAAATGTATTAACAACTTTTTTTATAAAAGCAATAAATCATTTTTGAAATTTTTTATGAGGTTCGTACATTAGTTATTATGTATACCGACTAGCTTGGGCTAAGTTAAATACATTTACTATGTCTGAAGAATAAAGAGAATCATTTTGGTAACGAAAATAAATATTGGCACGAATACCTGGAGATTAGAGTCAAGAAAATAAGTATTATGGACAAGTTTGAAGGTTAAACACGGAGATACTATCACAGTTGGATCCCGCAGATATTGTCTTTAAACATCTTCCAAAACCATAGGCTGGAAAGTAAAATATACGACTATAAATATAAAGCCATTGGTAGTTAAAAATCAAATGGTTTATCTGGTTATCAGCTAACGCTGATCAATCATTGTTTGTAAAACACCATTATACTTACGCTATTCCGTCCAGCGCTCACGGTGCTTGCTAATATGCCTCTTTGATACCTCCAAGTCATGTGTTCCAAATCAGGCACAGCAGTGCAGTAAAGAATTTCTACAAGAAAATTGAGAATATGAGCAACTTAGTTACCGCGTAATTAAATAGTTCGGAACATTTTCCAAAGTATGAATAGACATGTTAAACGTTTAAGAGCGAACTTCTTATATGGTATCATTTAAAAGAGGTTGTGTGGAGTATGTTAGACGAATCGAGATTACTTAACTGTGGTTTTGATCATGACTGTAAATCAGGCACATACATAATATAAGGAGAACTAAGACAAGACCTCTTGGAAAACGTCCATTTAAATTGATGTTTCAAGAAAGTAAATAGTCAAAAAAAATCAACAGGGGTGAGACGATTAAAACAAGTTTTAATATATGTGGAAGATAATGAGTAGGATAATTACAATATAGGATCAAGTACATCTACTCGTATTCCTGAAACCTACTTCAATTTTTCATCTGAAACCTTGGCTTCCATTTTGAAGCCGAAGATAAATTTGTCATAAGAACTGAAACGGCGGAGGCTTGGTTAGTCATAACTAGCTAAAAACCTACACGTTAGCTCAAGTCCTCATAACATGTCAACACAAGGAAATGAGGATAAAGATCAGAATAATATTAGTATCAATGACAGTGGAAAATACTAGGCTGAGTACTGCTCGAGAAAATGATAAACTCGAAGAACATCAGGTATTATGTGAAACCGAAGCTTAGGACTCAAGAGGATGGCTTAAGAAATAAATTACTTGACTTACAATTCGATTCTAGATCTGACTCATTTAGGTCCTAAGATTCTGGTAGTATCACTAGGTCTCAGTGTACGTCAGAAGCGAGTGCACAAATCCCCACTAGGACACTGAGTTCATCACTTCGTATACATAATTGCAGACAACACAAAGTAAAACAAATTGATACTTTTCCGGGATGCCACGGTAGTGAGATACGAAAGTATCAAGGAAAGCAAAAGTGGAAAGATTAACCACGGTAGGAAAATGAACATAGATATGGCTCGAAAAGAGACATGGTTTGGACAGTAAAGTATGGAATGATGGGGAAATATAAAGATAAGGAACAAATGCAACCACGGTGGGTTTACAAATGTATAGGTTAGTTTAAAAGAAAGATAAAAACCAGGATGTTCACCATCTTTTACACAACTTAGACTAGTAAAAAAGGATTTCAATGACCGATATCTTTTGGTTGTTTCACGCCTTGTTCCAAACTACTCATATGCTAGACCAGAAACAACGTAGCAAATCAGTGGCTATGCGAACGGTAAGTATAAATTTTTACGTGACAAGTTCCACAGTGACTAAAATGTGAGCGAAAGCTGTCCCCTGTTTCAAATATCAATTGAACAGGAAGGACGGTTTCCTATTGCATATTACTTCACATTTTAGAATATATGGTAGAGATTTGCATCTCAGATAAATGCTTTCAAGTTTCAGAGCTCGATCATGTTAATCAAATGCATTGGGGAAGTAGTTAATTGACAAAATAAGGTTAGACATAAACTCGACGTAAATTTGACTCAACCTATGCAGCACTAGTAATTAGCAGCGTTCTGTATATAAATACTAACTCCCCCCAACCACATATCTATGTTGTGTGCCATAGACTTTAATATTACAAGTAACTTTAGTCAGTCACGTTCAGACCCTTAATAGCCAAAGTGCACTACGACCGCTGAGGCTACAAATTTAAAAAATGGTAGAGTCTAATAAATCTCACAAAAGAACCCTCTAGTTTCTCATACTTAATATATCAAGAACTGTACAGATGATTCATTAATTGATACTGAGAATCTTACTGCATGACTCTTTAAAATAAACACGAGAATTTATTAAGGAAAAGCAAAATAGTAGATGAACCTGTACGAAGCATTTACGAAACACACCATTACTCGGGCGACAAAATTTTCATGTAAAAATAACTAACCCCCAAACCTATCGCCGTTGGGTAGACAGAAAGACAACGCCCCAACGACAGGGCATTGGTAATTTAGCTGGAGATTTGGAGGAGTGAGATTTAATGTTAGGTCTACAATTTGATGCGGAGGTATTGGAAGAATAGAAATTCTGCCATCTACACCGATTGGGAGCCATAGAACTTCACTGTTATCTGCAGATAAGCTGTTTAACCGTGCAACAGCGTGGTCTATCTGCTTACAAATGTGGTTAAAATAGTTATGAACGAGCACTAACTTCAGACCGTAGGAACGTTCCTTCAGGCCAAGAACAAGAACCACAGTTCTCGACAGTTACTTTGATAAACCCACCAAGTTCCGGAACGTCGTAAGGTGATGGCCATATCCGTGCATCAAATTGCCTTTGGTTTACTAGAACTTCGGAATCTATACGCATGCAGTCCACATTCGCAGATGATTCGCAAACACTCACGGAAGTGAGTGGGTAATTAGATGCACAACTAACTGATGCGGAACCCTCAAAACTGAAATCAAAGTACGCACCGATTGCACGCTGTAGGTTCCTTAAACACTATTATTATCAGATGTTTTTACCTTACCAGTCGGCCAATTCTAAGAAAAAACGACATGACTCGTCAGATAGATCATTTCCAACGACTGCTTTTAGTTGATTTATTAACTCATCCTTGTCTGTTGTACCAAGTGCACTAAACTGCTCTAGTAGTTTGGCATCTATATCAAACATCCTGACTTTAATTGTCAGTCACTTCCTCTCATTTTGCCGGCAAAATTTGAACGGAGCGCATTCTCAAGGGCACAAGTCATCCAAACCAAAGTCTTTGTGACCAGCAAGATGGCGGGAAAAATGTCAGTAGTACTGACAGAAAGCAGTCCAAAGACGGATAATCAATGAACGGTGCAAGATGAGGATATGAAAAAGATTTTGGACATCATTAGTGTTGATGAGATATGCAACAGTATCACTGAGGATATATTTCAAATCATTACTCACATAATGTTGACGGAGTTCGATTCCCTAAGTAAGCTAGTGTAGTGCTTGTACTAACTGATGATTTTTGCACTTAGTTGCACGCTTATTATGAACTACAAATAAAATACGTTCACTTATTCCACTTGAAAACCTTAGAAAACGATCACGGTCCGTGGCGATCTCCTGATTATCATGTATCAGTCTGCAGAAAAAAAATGATGGGATTATTTTAGGGGAATTTGAGAGGTGCGCTCAAACTTTTCAAAGTTAATTTATTATCAGTCATGAAATTTACTCACGGGGATGATACTAGACACCAAAGCTTTTCAAAATTGCTTGTAACTCTTGCTAGTACTGTGAACTTGAGAGGTATTTTTCTGACTAATCACTTGTTAAAGTCGGATGGAAATTTGTAAATACTATCGAGTAGACCATATTCGGAACACAATCTTATCAAGATTATACCAAAAGTATTCGGCGAGTCGTTCTTTCGAGGAAAGATGATTATTGCTCGAGGTGTCTGGAGAAGGTGGATACTGATAATGCAATCTATAAAACGCTAAAGTAGAAATTCACGAACCATTTCATACAGTATGAGAATAACTTGAACCCGAAACTGGTGCGACTGGTGAAGAATGACGGAGATAACACAATCTGACCAAAAGCTAAAATCCTCTTTGAAATAAATACCGGAGAAAAACTCTGATAAAACCACTGAAAAGTCTCGCAAAAGCGTTTAAGAGTGTAGTAGTGTAGTGAACAAGAACACGAGCGGGGACAATCGATAGTATTTGACACGAAAATTACTGACTATTCCATGAAATCTAACAACCATACAGTAAACAGTTAATTTGCAAGATAACAATCAGTCTTCTCAGTCTTGACTGTTGCCTTTGCAAATATCAGTCCATAGTCTCTGATTTCATTGTTAATGCATTTTCATATCAATGGCGTTCCGTTTTGGTTCTTTCCTTAGCAATCTTCTAGTGAAATACATTCTTTAGCTGGCTATCACCATATACTACTTATATGGATATAAGTAACCCATAGCACAGTAGGATTAATTGACTAATCAGGCACTTAAATGCTTCTGACTGTATGATGGATTCGAATACATAGCAGGAGAAATGCATGACGACTAGCGAGAAAGATTCAATCGTCATCGTGCTCGCACTATATAATTGCGGACAGTAAATGATTATGACTTTTAGAAGTCAATCATGCCATCAGCCAGAACATGCTTAAAGGTTTCGAAGAGAATATATGCTTGAACAGCGTTACCAGCTTTTTCGTTCGTTGATGGTACTGTTGATTATTCTGAGGGCATTATAAGTAAGAAAATCAAGCGTCTTTAAAATTGAGTGCTCTGAAGTGCAGTATTTCAACAAGAGCTTGTGATGAAATCTGATGACATCATCCCAAAAATTCAAGCGCTCCATCTGAAGATGTGATCTGGAAAGAGTACTGATTATTGAACTTTGTGTGAGAAAAGATTTCACCGCAACTGCCCGTATTGAAGAAGTTCTGTGGGAGAATTTAACGATCCTAACTAGTTTTATCCTAATCCAGATACAGTAGTTCTATCTTCAGTCATTCATATAAAAATAAAAATGCAACTCAATGTCTGACCATTTTATACCACGTCTTTGAATTCTTTCAAGTGTTTGGATCGATCACATGCTACAGGTGATATGCGATTAAAGATAAACTACATGATTCGACCTATCATATTGACACATAGTTGAACGAGGTGATGAATAATATTTACTGTTTTCACCAGCGCTCCTTGGAATCCCTTGTTTTACATGACAGAGAGTATGTATCCTACTGCTTCCTTGCAGGACAACAAGGATTGCGTAAGGGACTTTGGATAAAATTCCCAACGATATGGTCTATCTTTCCAAATATTGACGTAGCGTTCAAATTGCCTTCAACTTTCCGACCCTCGTCTACTTTAATAAATGAGTTCTCATTCTGATTTCTAGTTCACAGGTATTAAGTGTAACTGCTTGCTGTAAGGGTCACTTTGGCTCAGTGAATCTTGCAGTACATGAGATGCAAACATGAGCACATACAAGTTGAAATCTAAGCCATGAACGTTTGAAATATGAACACACAATGTCGACAGTATTAGTACATGTAAGATGATATATCTATCAAATTGTCCTTTCAACGAAGTAAACTGATTGTGGTTTGTTGTTTGACTGGTTATGGTCCCCAATACTTCTGCAGCAGGTCGCTGGATCCTCGTCAACAGGGTTAAATGGGATCAAATGCCGTCATCGAAAATGCTGAACACACCATGTCTTATCAGAAAGTTAGCTAATAATTTGGCCTTGCAGCAATGTGCTGCTAAGATTGTCCTGCCGATCGACAAAATACGTGAATCTGGACCGCAATCGAGCTGCCGAAAAAAGGATCACAAACTTAACGTCCTCGAAAACCTGGGGAAGCATGATGATTCACACGTAATTCTGAACCTCCAAGACAGCCCTGACTTTCCCCTCATTCTTCAGAACGAACACGACAGAAAAACCGAACTTCCTAAAATTGGGTTACCGATGGTTACACAGCTTACCTGGGAGAAGGATGTCAAGCACCGAAATCATTCATGACTCCTTCGTGTGATGTTCATTATCACTGTTGGCATCGTAGATTTTTTGCTGAAAAGTCACCGAAATCAGAAGCGGATGTGAGAATACCGCCTGATATACCATATTTTGAGTGCAATCTCACCTACTTACTTACTTACTTTACTTACGCCTGTTACCCCTCGTCGAGGAGCATAGGCCGCTCACCAGCATCCTCCATCCAACTCTGTTCTGAGCCTTCCTTTCTAGTTCTTTCCAGTTGTTATTCATCCTTTTTCTATTCCCCGACGTAATATGTTCTTTGGCCTTCCTCTTTTCCGCTTCCCTTCCGGCTTCCAAGTTAGGGATTGAGTCGTGATGCACATTGGTGATTTCCTTAATGTATGTCCTATCCACTCCCAACGTCTTTTCCTAATTTCCTCTTAAGCTGGAAGCTGGTTTGTCCTCTCCCATAAAACGCTGTTGCTGATAGTATCCGGTCAGTGAATGTTGAGTATTTTACGTAGACAACTGTTTATAAATACTCGTACCTTCTTGAGGATGGATGTAGTAGTTCTCCACGTTTCAGCTCCTTACAGTAGGACTGTCTTGATGTTCGTATTGAAGATTCTGACTTTGAAATTGGTTGACAGTTGTTTTGAGTTCTACAATCCACAGCCGTCCCACAATCTACGCAATAAGGAAAATATTCTAGTGATTCCAAAAACCCACACAAATTTACGCCAGAATTTTTTCGTTATTCGCTACTCAATAGACTGCCAATGAACCTCCGATGCAGTGAAACTTTAACCCGGTTCCGAAGTCTTCTTGATGATTTTCTTTCCGAAAGTGGATTGTGTCACCTATTGAATATTAACGTGCTTAACAATGTTTTACCAAAAAAGGTCCGTCATCTATCTAACTGACTGAAAAGCAAAGTGAAACCCTTGAAACTTTTCATGTCTATTCTACTTCACTTTTATTCATCTTAATATATGAAGTCTGCTTATGTTCGTATTTATAATTATTACTGTTATTATTATCATTATTGGTCTCTCGACACACTAGATATTCTCTTCATTTTTTCTTGTCCTTCTAAACATATTTTATTCCTAAACTTCCAAAGTCTACAATTAAAAACAAAAAAACCCTATGTCACACTTAAACAAATAAATTCTCAGATTTTCATTTCTATTTTTTAATCTTCACAACATATATATATAACATATAGAAATTTATATTTGATTATCTTTTGTAATTAATTGTGACTATTATAGCATCATTCTAAATTATTATTATTATTGCACTAATGTTTATATTAATACCCGGTTTCACTCTGTATACTGTTACATAAATCTACACGTATTTATCCGAGTGCAGTAAAGGTTTATTATTATTGTCACTATTGTTGTTATTATTATTTTTAAATTATTCGTTTATCTCAAAAGTCTATATCCATTACACCATTATGATCATGGTTGGACCCTTTCACTATGTGCTCATTTCTTTTCTCTCTTTTTTTCCTTCCAAATAAATATTATTCTTAAGATTACGAAGCTTTGGATTAAGACAATAATTTGTGTTACGCTGAATTCAACTTATCAGACTCGTTTTATCTTCACTATGTATATACGCCTCATACATATTGATTATATTTTGCACTTAATTGAGACTTTCGTAGCATCACCTCAAAACTATGTCTGCACGCACAAACACTTATTCTAACGTCATATCTTACCGCAATAATAAGTTATTTACTTATTAATTTATTTTGTTTTATTTTATTTTTATTACTTGTTTTTGCTATACATACATATTTGTTTATTCTTGTTCTGTGTTAAGCTATTTACGTCTTCCGCGTCTCCTTTATTTCTATTTCCTTAGTTTCTTCCTTTCCTCCTTCAAAATCAATTCAAAATTCTTGCCAATTACACAGAACCTGATTTATTATTACTATCATTATTAATATTTTATTTTCCTTTTCCTTCCTTCCTCAAACATGGCATATGTAATGCTAACATTATTGAAAATTGTGTATTATTAATTGTGTATTATTGCATTTTTGAAGAAACCCGAAATGGTTTCTTCACAGCACTTATGTACCCATAAGGTGTTTGAATAATAATAATAATAATAATAATATGTTCTTCAATTGTAGAAATGCTGCCCTTGCTTTGCCAATCCTCGCATTTACATCTGCATCCGATCCTCCTTGTTTATCAACGATGCTTCCCAGGTACGTGAATGTTTCCACATCTTCCAGAGTTTCGCCATCAAGTGTGATTGGGTTGGTGTTCTCCGTGTTGTATGTGAGAATCTTGCTTTTTCCTTCGTGAATGTGGAGGCTTATCGATGCGGAGGCTGCTGCTACATTTGCTGTCTTCGTCTGCATTTGTTCGTGTGTATGTTAGAGGAGGGCTAGGTCATCTGCGAAGTCCAAATCATCTAATTGATTCTGAGAAGTCCATTGTATTCCGTATTTCCCTTCAGATGTCAAATTCTTCATAATCCAGTAAATCACTAGAAGGAAGAGGAATGGGGAGAGTAGACAGCCTTGTCTGACTCCGGTCCTTACTGGAAATGCATCTGTCAGCTGTCCTCCATGCACCACTTTGCACTGTAGTCCATCGTATGAGTTTTGGATAATGTTGACAATCTTTTCAGGAACTCCATAGTGTCGAAGAAGTTTCCATAATGTTCTCCTGTCCACGCTGTCAAACGCCTTCTCATAGTCGATGAAGTTGACGTATAGTGATGAGTTCCACTCAACTGATTGTTCGACGATGATCCGTAGTGTCGCAATCTGGTCTGTGCACGACCGATCCTTACGGAATCCAGCCTGTTGATCTCGAAGTCGGACGTCTGCTGCGTCTTTCATCCGATTCAGCAGCACTCTGTTGAAGACTTTTCCTGGTACTGATAACAAATTGATGCCTCTGTAGTTCTCACATTTGCTCAGATCTCCTTTCTTTGGTATCTTGATGAGATATCCTTCTTTCCAGTCCATTGGCACTTGTTCCTCTTCCCAAATCTTCTTGAGTAGAAGGTGAAGCATATTTGCAGCTATTTCAATGTCTGACTTCAGTGCTTCTGCTGGTATATTGTCAGGTCCTGCCGCCTTCCCACTCTTGATTTGTCTGATGGCCATCTGGACTTCTTCGATCGTTGGTGGAGTGACATCTATAGGAAGGTCAGTGTGTGCTGCTTCGATGTTCGGTGGATTCAATGGGACTGGTCTATTCAGCAGTTCCTCGAAGTATTCTGCCCATCTTTTCCTCTGTTCTTGAATCTCAGTGATTGTCTTTCCTTCTTTGTCCTTGACTGGTCTCTCTGGTTTGCTATATCTCCCTGCCAATTTCTTCGTTGTATCATATAGTTGTTTCATATTCCCTTCTCTTGCAGCTTTTTCCGCCGCCGTTGCTAGTTCTCACATGTATTTCTGCTTGTCGGCTTTAATGCTTTTCTTCACTTCCCTGTTTGCTCCTGCTTAGTCTGCTTGTGCTTTGACTTTCTCTGCTCGTGTTCGGCTGTTGTTAATTGCTAGTTTCTTGTTCTTCCTTTCTTGAATTTTGTCCAGGGTTCCCATAGAGATCCATTCCTTGTGATGATGCTTCTTAGGACCAAGAACCTCCTGACACGTTGAAGTTAGTGCTTCTTTTATCCCTTTCCAGTTGTCCTCCATTGTAGTTTCTTGTTCATTCAGTAGATCCTGTAGAGCTTGGAACCTGTTGTTGAGAGTTATCTTGAATTCATGGAGCTTGTCAATATCTCGAAGGAAGGCTGTATTGAACCTTTGTAGTGCTGTTTGTCCAGTTGTCCAGTGTTTCTTTAGCTTCAGTCTCATTTTGGCCACAACCAGGTGGTGATCTGAAGCTATGTCATCTCCTCTCCGGGTTCTCACATCTTCCATTGATCTTCGGAATTTTTTGTTGATACAGATGTGATCTATCTGGTTCTCTGTGGTGTGGTCCGGTGAGATCCATGTAGCTTTGTGTATGCGCTTGTGTGGGAATATTGTGCCGCCTATAACCAATTTGTTGGATGCACATAGGTTTGCAAGTCTCTCCCCATTTTCATTTCTCTCTCCTAATCCATGTCGTCCAATTACATCTTCATATCCTGTGTTGTCCACTCCAACTTTAGCATTTGGATCTCCCATCAGGATGGTGAGGTCCTTCCTTGGGCACTTCGCTATAATTGATTGCAGCCTTTCATAGAACTGATCTTTATCATCATCGTTGCTATCATTGGTGGGTGCATAACATTGGATAACGTTCATTGTGATCCCTTGCTTCTTTATTCTGAATGATGCTTTGATTATTCTGGGTCCATGAGATCCCCATCCCACAAGTGCATTTCGTGCTTCTTTGGACAGCATTAGAGCAACTCCCTGAGTGTGTGGAGCATTTTCCCCTTCGTGACCGGAGTACAGCAGTATCTCTCCTGTACCTAGCCTTTGTTGTCCAGCTTGGGTTCAATGGTTTTCGCTGATTCCGAGTACTGCCAAATTGTATCTTCGCATTTCCATTGCTATTTGACTGGTCTTTCCTGTCTCCCACATTGTCCGGACGTTCCATGTACCTATAAAGAGTGTTGCTCTGGTTGTTAGAAGGTGCATCGGTCTCGTGACTTCCGAAGAATTTCGGCTTTCATCATGAGGCGTCATAATTATTCCTCCAACACTCAGAGCAGAGTTTAAATGGTTTGAATTATTTTTTCTGGTTAGCGTTTTTTTAGCGAGTTAGCTTTTCTACGGGATGGGGTCGCTAACCCCATGTCCAACCCTCCTCCTTTATCCGGGCTTGGGACCGGTGGTAGCCCCTGGAAGAGCTGCAGGCGAAGTTCTTCCCTTCAAGTGGTACGCGAAAATCGCAAGCAACGTACGGCCATAAATGATCATACTCTTCAAATGCCAAGACACAAATGGCACTGCTTGGTGAAATGCAAACGATCTAGTGACGAAAGTACATATAGGCAGCTGAAATGAGCAACCAACTAATGCGTAAAGGCAATGAGAGAATATGAATTTCAATATCAGATAAAGCTAACAAATAAATTAGTCCACAGTCCGAATAGTATATTCCGTTCTGTAACCTTTCTACGACGAGCCAAAGCCAGAGTTTAATAGTTTTTACTTCCTGATGGCTCAACCAACAACTAAGGTGTTTCCGCCGACCTTCTGGAAGAGCGGTGTTTTCAAAAACGTCAATTGTTCCATACAAACTATATCAACGAGCACCTTAAGTGCAACTCAACAAAACTCTCAGAAATGAACTCGAGCTCTGACTTGAACCTTTTCTTTGGTTGTTTTTTCCAGTTTTCCTCACTCTGGCTACTCTGCATATTCCCCCAGTACACAAAATGCCTTCTGGCTAGACATAAACCGTTACAGTCTACTCTGAACTATCGTTGGGCGGTTTATAAATCCATTGAGTAGTTTTGGTCCTTCCAAACATTCTTAAAGAATGTCCTACTTTATTAGTTTCATTCTATTGACTCGAACAATAATATTCTGAACAGTTGATAGTCCAATAATTATTCAATTTAACAGTAAAACGTTTGAATAAATTCACTAATCTTAAGGTCGATTCCCTTCCGATTTTCAACATTCAGTTGAATGAATCATGATGTACAAATAACTCTGAATTTTGTTGTTCAGTAAATTTGAGGACAGAACAAATTACTAATTGTTCTATTTCAAAGAGAACCATCAGTTTCATTCACAGCACTGTTGCATAACACTTCGTTCTCTTGTATGAACCATAACATTTAGTTAAGATATTCATTTAGTCATTGAATATAAACTGTATTGATAACCAACTACGATCAGTTATAAGAATATTTATTGTTTATCTAACCTGAGTTAGGCTTGTTTCATTTTTATTTAAAACATTTAATTATTTCACACTAGGGTATCCAAAGAAAAACTACTATTTTTATGAGGACCGAGATGTCTAAATTGTAACAGGTAGTTTTCCAACTGGATTGCCCCAATAACTCTTAACATAATGGTCCAATCCAACAGACAGTGATACTACCTCTTAACAGACCATCCTATTGTAGCTAGCAAACAGAGTAGGTTTTTACGATGCTAGTTCGTTTAGGATCTTGGGATATGTGTTTGCTTCATTCAAAAGTCTATCTGATAAGTCTTGTTGATTGAACGCTATACTCGGATCCTAAGCTAGTCTGGTATCTCCAAGCTAGAACTACACAGCGACTTGAACACGAGAGAAAAGGCACGAAATATGCGGGAAGCACTTTACTCCAAAGGTTCATTTATGTACAGAAAATATATGGTTTTTATAGTATTTTAAAAGTCCTTGGGTTTTACTGATGAAAATTCTAGAATACTATAAACATAGTAGCAGTGTAGTAATCAGCCAATCAGAATCTCTATATGTGACTTCATTTTCGCGATATTTCTAGCAAAACTTTTAATCAAACGCTGATTGGATAAAATGCTTCATAATGTTTCCTGAGCTTGTCATGTCAATTGCGAGAAACTTTCAGGATCATCCCAACACTATCGTTCAACAGATAACCGATAATGATAACTATATAAAAAAAGATGTCATTATGAATTTGTTTGGATACGTTTGATGGGAGAGTAAGAGGGAATTTTAGTTGCAACAAGATTATATAAGTTTCTATGATACTTAAAAGTTATAAGGTATATAGTGTATATTTTATTTTCTTGATTCTTCATAAAGAATAGATTTGTCAAATACATTAAGTGCATTTCATGTTCTGACTTCACTTCAAATGAAAATAAGATATACAATATGATTTATAAATATACGAATAAATACTGAATTTATTGAGGATAAAACTCATGTTCAGTAAACTTGATAAATTAGTTTAAAAAATTATATAATATCCAAGACGAAAGATCACCAATTACAATCTGAAATATATAGAAATTAAATGAAAACAACGTATCAGGCAAGAACGCTTCTTATCTATTAAAGGAAAAGGTTTTTGATGTAGGTTTGTTCTCTGAGCTGGATGGCTTGTCCATGGAGCTTTCATCGTCCTTCTGAACGACATCATCAGCACAAACATCGGATAGAAGTGAAGTGTTTGAATTTCTCCACATGTGCACAGGACAAGCTGTGAATCACATGCGGAGAAATTCAAACACTTCACTTCTATCCGATGTTTGTGCTGATGATGTCGTTCAGAAGGACGATGAAAGCTCCATGGACAAGCCATCCAGCTCAGAGAACAAACCTACATCAAAATCACCCACCTGAGCTACAAATCTTCTCCACCATCTCAAAGGAAAAGGTATACTCATAGATTATTCGAAAAGACTTCAAGATGAAATCACTCAATGATATGAATCCAGTTCTTTTAAGAAATAGAATTTTAGGAATAATATGATTAAACAATATTGTATTTCTGTTTATTATATTAAAAAGTCTAATTGTAAATTAACATATAATTTATATGATCTTGTTTTTTGTAACATTAAAAAATTAATAAATGTCATTTGGATATTTAACATTAATTAAATACTTTGAGACTTGATATAGGATAATCACTATATCAATATTCGGTTATCTTTTTCGTCGAATAACTTGTTCATTTATTCTGATAATAGCGTTGAGTTGTATCAGTATTCAACAGGATAGTAGACCTGAATCATAGGAGAAAGTGTACAAAGAATTTTATTTGTATTTATTTACAAATTATTATTTAAACAATTAGGTTAGTCTGTACCAAACTTAAATAGTCATTTTATGTACTATAAAAAGAAGTGAATCTTCTAAAATGAAACATGATAAACTTTTTGTAGAAAAGAGAGTACAAAAATACGATTAAAACTTTATGATGTTAAAATATGTAATGTACCTCTAATAATTTAGACTAGATCCGTTCCTACGTTAGTTACTTCTCCTTTTCTACTCACAATAGGTAGTATGAAAAACCAAATAGGAACAAACTGTTTTGAAATCTGAATGGATCCCAGAATTAAATGTACGGTGTTGTCTGTCAACTTTATTAACAGTCTGAACAAGGTGATCGAATACCCACAGACCCAAGACGGCCTATGCTCCACTGGGAGTAACAGGAGTAAGTAAGTAAGTAAGTACAGACCTAAGAGATCAGGTTTAACAAACATATACAAAACTGTTATTGCAGATACGTTATGCTCCCAACTTACCACAAATAATGTAGGTTTGTCACTACAAAAACTATCGTTACTATAGTATTGGTCTCTCTAACTTTCACTATGAATACACTGGTTTCTCATGTCACAGTACATCAAAAGCTTACACATTCACACAGACAGATGGATTCCTTGACAATTTTTAGTAGTTCATCTTGAGTTGAACTAAAACTCGGGCCTCACTGAGTTTTGGGGAAGTATTTTATATCTCATTGATGCAAAATGTACACAAAACTCACTGAGTTTAATCGTAAAATAGTTGGGTGATATTTGAATAGCCAGTCTGTCAAGACTGTGTTATCCATATACTTTGGGTTGAAAAATATTTACTGTAGTAACAT
Source organism: Schistosoma mansoni (assembly GCF_000237925.1). Taxonomy (NCBI): domain Eukaryota; kingdom Metazoa; phylum Platyhelminthes; class Trematoda; order Strigeidida; family Schistosomatidae; genus Schistosoma; species Schistosoma mansoni. Next base: position 10,213,607 of record NC_031498.1, read on the forward strand.
ACATTGAACTACTTGAAAGTAATCAATGTTTAGTTATATTACCAAATATTTGTAGCAATAAAAAACAAAGTCCCATGCAGTAACGGTTTCATATAGGTTTACTTAGTTTGTTTATTTAAAAGTGACCTATTGATTACAGTTACTGTTCATTGTCAAAGTATAATAAATAATTTGCAATAACTAAAGTATGATATACACGCTAGTTCATTAATCGATCTCGTGTGTGAATATGAATAGGAGAGAACTAAGCATCATGATTTATGTTTTATTTTTCCTTCATTTTATTTACTCTCTTGACAAAATTAGTTTCATTTAAAGTATTTGCGTGCTAAGTACATGTGAACAACAGATTATTACAAAAAAAACCCTGATATCTTTCATCTAACAAAATGAATGATAAACGGAATAGAATATTTCTAAAATCACTTTTGTTATAGATCAACTTTAGTTAGTGAACCATCAGAAACAATACAGCAACATAAAACTGTGATGGTTTACTTTGTGTGCCCATGACTTCATAGAAATTGCACTTAAGAAATTTTTTAGGTTGTTTGGTAAGCACATTGCCCTGAGACTATTGGATAGGAGGCCAGTTGTTTACACTTTTAGTTTCGGCCATATGATTACTTTAAAAGTTAGCAGTCAGTTATATACAGTGTAGCAACTGGTATATATGTGCATCCATTAAAATTGTCACAACGTATTACAACAGCAAGATAAAATATTAAGGTCAAATACCAGAGTAGAAGAAGCAGAACCAGTATCAGTAATGGTAGAAAAGATTAAGTACAAAAATTATGATTCGAGAAAAAATGTGATAAAAAGTATACGATTATTTCAAGGCTCTATACCTAAGAGAGGAAAAGCAATGAATAGATTTGATTATTACCGATTAATTCTGATCCACGTCCTCCACGGTCACCAACCATTAATTAAGTGCCCCAACCAGGCAAACGGTACTTATCAAATCGATTCTGTTAAGCTATCTCTGACTTTATGAACTGATGCTGCGTCATGTTTATTCACTTCTAGTTTCCTTCCATTCATTTCCTATATCGACAGACATCGATCAACGAGGTAGATCATTGTTGGGTATTTTACTTACTTATTTACTTACTTCCGCCCGTTACCCCTCATGGAGGAGCATAGACCATCCACTAGCATTCATTATATAACGCACTGGACAATCACTTCCACTTCTTTCCAATTGCTATTCATTCTTTCCATATCTACTTCCAATCCCTGACTCACTGTGTTCTTTGGTCTTCCTCTTCTCCGTTTCCTTTCAGGATTTCATGTTAGTGCTTGTATCATGATGCAGTTTGACGATTTTCTGTAATGTACGTCTTATCCACTCTCTACGTATTTTCCTAATCCTCTCTTTAGCTGGAAGCTGGTTTGTTCTCCCCACAGTAGGCTGTTGCTGACCGTATTCGGTCAACAAACAATGAGTATCTTTCGTAGACAGCAGTTTATACATACTGATACGTTTTTAATGATGGTTGTGGTAGTTAGCCAAGTTTCAGCTCCTTACGATATAACTCACTATCTTGACGTTCGTATTGAAGACTTTGACTTTGATGTTGACTCGCAGACGGTTGTTTCGAGTTCCATATTTTTTTCAATTATAGGAGTGCTGTCCCTGATTTGCCAATCCTCGCCTTGACGTCTGCATCAGATCGTCCTCGTTCATCAATGATGCTGTCCAGGTACGTGAAAGTTTCTCTATTAAGTGTGATTTCGTTGGTGTTCTTGTCGTGCCTTTAATGCCGCTAGTTGCCAAGTGATTTATTCGACGATGGAAACATGACTTATTCAATCTTAGTACTGTGACAAAGCAATGACTTTCGACCGGTATGAACAGCCTAGCGTCCTTGCTGATCCTTTGTTCGCCTAGCCCGTCCACTTAAGTCCAGAACTCCAGTAACAACTTCCAATATGCGAATGATTTATTTCAAACATACATGGTTTACATACCAGCCAAACAGATCACACCATAAAATAGGAAATAACATTTACACAAGATCAAGCCAAAATGTTGTTGTGAACGTGGGAAACTGTAATTAATAAACCGAACATAACTTAAGAACAGTAAATCGCATAATAATAATCTATAGGTCAAAAAGAGCTTATAATAAGAGGGATATAGATTTACATAATCTAGTTACTTACTAGCTATGCTATGGGAATATATATATATATATATATATATATATATATATATATATATATATATATATATATAAATGCGTCTGTCATCTGTCCTACTTGCACGACTTTGCACTGTCGTATGATTTCCGTATGATGTTTACAGTTTTCTCAGGAACATTATAGTGTCGAAGAAGTTTCCATAATGTTCTCATATCCACACTAACAAACGCCTTCTTATAGTCAAGGAAGTTAATATGGATTGACGAATTCCATTCAATCAATTGTACAACGATGATCCGTAGTGTCACAATTTGGTCCGTACATGACCGATCCTTACGGAATCCAGCCTGTTGACCTCGAAGTTGGGCGTATACTGAATCTTTCAACGGGTTCAGTAACACTATTGAAAACTACTTCTGGTACCGGTAGTAGTGTGATGCCTCTGTAGCTACGTTCTCATATTTGCTCAGATCTCCTTTCTTTGGTATCTTGACGAAGTATCCTGCCTTCCAGTCTGTTAGTGGCACTTGTTCCTCCTCTCAAATCTTTCTCAATAGAAAGTGAAACATACTTGTAGTTACTTCTATGTCCCATTGAAGTGCTTCAGGTAGTATATTATCAGGTCCTACGGCTTTCCTTCTATTGATTTGTCTGATGACCATGCTGATTTTTTCGATCGTTGGTGGATTGAGAGCTATAAGAAAGTCTGTGTGTGGTGCTTCGATGTCCAATGGATCCACTGGAGCTTGTTTACTCAAGAATTCCTTGAAGTGTACTGCCTACCTATTCCTCTGTTCTTGAATCCCAATGATTGGCTTGCACATAAATTTGCAAATCTGTCACCGTTCTCGTTCCTTTATCCCAATTCATGTCGTCTCATGATATTTTGAGATCCGGTGTTGTGTATTTCGACGTTGGCATCTGGGTAAATAATTCAAACCCAAAAAGGAATAGTGTTTTTAATGATAATAAGTAGTAAATGTTTGCATAGTTGGTTCTACAGATATTTAAATCAACTAAATAGTTAAGTTGGGAAACTAAAAAAACAAGGAATGAGAAAGTTTTTATGGAGAACATAAAAATTAAATTCTAAAGAAAGATGAGTTAAACCATCTGCACTGCAGAGAATGACCCTGTTGTATATTATTCAGAATCTCTTAACATTTATCTCGGTTACCATCCTGACCCTAACTAAATAGATGGTGTCTACCAGTATGGTTTTAATCAGTTGTCAGTTTTTTTCATAAACTCATGTTAGATACTGATTTGTGCACTGCTAGATTTTTCCTGTAGTGGCTGGGTTATTCTAACTTTTGGATAGACCAATTTATTCATCCTTCTGAAATCACATTTTGACCTTGTCACTTATTCACTTACTAACCTTGACTGTTTTTATATTTATATGTGTTAAATGCTTACTCTACTC
>NC_031498.1:10217383-10255301 GCF_000237925.1 Schistosoma mansoni
CCATTGATGTTTAGGACTGCAACTGGTCAGTCTCTTATTAGCATATATGCATACTGTGCGTATTGCCTCGATATAGCCTTAATTCACAAGCATTGTAAGCAACAATGGACGCACAGTATGCACATATGCCAATTAGAGACTGATCAATTGCAGTCCTAAACATCAATGGGAAGATTCAAACAAACAATACCAAGCGAATTTAAACTTCACCCCGTTGCACAAGCAAGTGGCTATCAGGACTCAGTAGCTGAGTGGATAACGCGATGGCGTTTGAAGAGAAAGGTTCAAGTCCCAGAGTGAACATCAACTCTGAGATGCAGGTACATTCAGCCAACGAGTCCCAAATAGAACGTAACGCACGTCAAACTGAATTCCACTGCTAGTCACTATTCATCGTTGCTTACAATAACATGAAATGTTTAATTTACTATTCCAAACTTTACATGTATTCTTTTTTTCTCAAATTGCAAATAATATGGCTTCTTCATGCTATATATGCTTAATTCAGTTTAACATACTTTATATATTTTGGATCATATGTTTATTTTTATTAAAATTAATTAAGTCTGATAGATCATTGTTAATATCGATTTAAATTGGATACTTTTAACATCTGACTCAATCATTATTTATAATAAGTAATTAAAACATGAAAGTAGAAGAATTCTTCAATGGTTAAATATATATAGACTATTTAAAACAAGAGTAGTACAAGAAATCAGCTTTTCATTTTTTTTTCGTTTTAAATCATTTAAATCAACATTATTATTAACTATAGTATACATTTTGTGATTTATCTTTGAATATCTAGGTAGGTTATTCATTAAATGGTTTATGTTCAATTCCAGATATTGATTTTTTTTTTTTGAAAATTTTTTTTAAATAGATGATTGACATTTTCGCAATTATTGATTAAAATTTTCTTAACTATAATAAACTCGGACAATGATGATAAAGTTCAAAGATGATTTTATATTATAATAAAGTTTATTTACTTGAACACTAGATTTAAAAATGTTTTTTTTTTCAAATTTATAATTATTATTCCTAACCGTAATACATTAAAACAAAAAATTTTTTTTCCAAAAGTCATTAGTAGATAATAGTCTGTGAATTTACTTTAATTTGTTTTATTTACAAGAGTTTAAGGAAAATTATAAAACAAGATAAAGTTTAAACTATTAATGAACATTATAAGCAAAGATGGATAGTGGCTAGCAGTAGAATCCAGGGTGAGCGGTTCGTCCTATTTGGGATTCTTCAGCTGGATGTACCTGAATCTCAAACTTGATGTTCACTCTAGGACTCGAACCCAGTACCTTTCGCGCGCCCTGGATTCCACTGTTGGCCAATATCCATCTTTGCTTATAATGCTTGTGAATGAAGGCTATATCGAGGCAATACACACAGTATGCACATATGCCAATTAGAGACTGATCAATTGCAGTCCTCAACATCAATGGGAAGATTCAAACAAACAATAGTAAGTGAATTTGTTAATGAACATGTTTGATAGTATTATTTTGCAAGATTCTTTAAATTTATATTAGAAAAACGTAGTCAGTAAACTTAATTATTGGTACATATGTATTTGACAATAGCAGTTTTAACAATATTCTACAGTTTAGACGATAGACTTTTAAATAATTCTTGGAAAACTGTGTTTCCAAAGTCAACTGTACTGAAAAGTGTACAACAACAGGATTTTGAAATTAATATTTCTCCTCCAAGAATTTGGTTTAGAATTAATTTATAACCTAATACATAGTCAGTCACATTCTAATTGGTGATATCAAGTATTTCAATGTCAAACCGATAATCGTTAGTAAAATTTCAAACAGGTATATATCAGTATTATATCGTATGACAATTATTAATGATAGAAAAATAAACGGATGAATTGTTGTTACTTATGTGTGACACAACCATGACTGACCGATATCCACCTAACACAATTGTCCTGAGATGATGGCGAAGATGTGCACTTCATTGAATTTGGTAATATTTGAGCATAAGCAATGTGACAAAATAGATAATCAGTTGGCTTAGTATGTTCTTTTGGCATAATTAGATATTCGAGACATATTTTGTTCAAAAAAATTAACAGTTTTCTGTTTTCTTGTCTGTCTTATAATTATCACACTAAGGAATCACGAACTGCTACAATGTCTGTCGTAGTGTACGTTTCGGAAAAAAGACGTCCCTCTATCAATTTATACATTACCAGGTTAACGGCTTCTATAAATGTATTTTTTTGTCTACATAAATATAAGCTAAGGATACATTTGTATTAACATTACTGTCGAAACTTTAGTGATTGTCTGGTAGAAATCTTGATACACAACAACTAGTAGAAATAGTATATAGTTTATGATGTTTAGTTATCTATCAAATCGAAATTAGTTATTATTCATATGGTATTGGATATATTTATTAACAAATTAAAATCTTTAGAATTAGAAAATAAAGATATTTCCTGATTATAGTTTCTTTTGACCATTTGATAACGTCTGTTCAAACCACTTCTAATATTTCGAAATTGCTTTAGTTTTAATTTGATAATACTGAACTTTACAGTGACTGTTGAATAGTATTGAAGACATATTTGCTTAGATAGGATAAGATACATTAGTTTATTGATTAAATAGTCTCTGGATCTTCTGTATATCAAATAAACATTAATTTTGAATCACTTCTTTTTTTACTTTCATATATTGACCTTCTAATGACGAGTTACTGAAGTCTACTGATAGCTTATACATCAAATTAAAAGCTGTCTGCATAGAAAGCCAATCTTATAAGGTATGGTAAAAATGAATAGAGATGCGATCGGTTTAATTAACAAATCTTCACTCTTTAACTAAAAGTAAGAAAAACTGTCCACAGTTTGAAAGGATATCTTATTAATTAAGCATTATAACTGGCTGTCAAACTGTTTCACAATTAAAATACAATACGACCAAAACTCAGGTGTTAACAGAACTTTTGCAGTGATAGCTTATTCACTCGTTATCTTCCTAGTAGTTTTCTTTGGAAAAATACGGTCTATACATATAGTGGTGCAATATTTAGAGGAGAATCAAAGAATGATTAGACTAATAATATTGACAGGGAGTACTAAACCATCAAAAAAAGATGTTCAAGAAATCACGATTGAATAAATATATTTTTTGTGCCTTTTATTATTAGTAAATGATAAATCGTAGTTTGAAATTTGTAAGTTATACCGTTATACCTCAGAAGTGATATAATCCAAAAAATGATTGGAAATTTAATTGTTAACTAGATGCGAATGTGGACAATCGTGAGTGAACAAGCTGATCATTCACCCGGCCTTGGTCTTTATTCTCATTTCCTTGTTCGGTTAAGTTTATTTACCTGTACATACGCAGAAATTTTGATTATATTTATCTAGTATGTGAGAATACAACCTCTTACACAGTCTCATCCTCCATACTTGTTAAACTGCTCCGCTCAAGCTTTGCATTGATCATAGCAATGAACTAGTCAAAGGACTATGAAATTATCCCTCAGCTACTAAGATGCTGAGTAAGAAGCTAACTATAGGAGGGGTTTAAAAGTAAGCTGTAATTAGTGCGTACGAGTATATTCCTAATTATCTGTTATTCAAATCCAGTGTTTAGGAATTTATATTATTTCCGGGTGCGATATTTTTACTCTTGATCGACCTCAGTGTTGACAGATTATAAATAAAAAGTAATAAATAATATGGAAATATAGAAACCACATTGATTTTATCTAAATCATCTGTGAAAATGAGTCATACAACGATCCTACTTGTTATATCGTCCTTTTGAATGATGGACCGATGTACACGATTAACTCAACTTACAAATGGTAAAGTGGAATTCATGAACAAAAACACGTCTTGTTAGTTTTGCTTGATAATTTAGCAATTAACTGACATGATTGATTCGCGAACTCTAGATTCGGTCAGAAACTTTGCTAAACCTGGTATTATACATGTGCATTAGCTAAGCTTATTGCACATTGAAAGGAAATTCGCAAAATGAAAAGTAAAAGAATCGAAGTTTTATTGTCAGCATAACATAGTTAGAGAAAAACGAATGAAACTGAAGAAATTTCCAAGAAAATATAAAAAAACGTTGAGATTTAAGAGATGAATTAACTTCTGTCACTGGTATCGCTATTACGACATAACATAAACCATAGTTTACTATTAGCTCTAATAATCCAACCATGAAGTATAGATTTTTAACATGATGAAGTTCAGCATTCAATGATTTCATGGATGTACATAATCTTTTCCGTCCTTATTCCTATTTGAATTCATTGGAGTTCTACTTAGTCACATCAATACTATATCATCACAAGTCACAGTTATTGATTGAACTACATTTAGTAAGTTTGTTATTTTATTTATTAAATTGGGGAAAAATGATATCAAAGAGAACATCTGAATGAATTATGGCTATGTATATGTCGAAGTCAACCTTGTAATTGATACCAATGAATGTAATGAAAAATATTGAAAACAAATAGTTGTACCGTGAAATTTCAAGTATGCTTATCTATTTATGTTTAACTAATTATAAACTAAAATAGAGAACAATGAGACAAATATTTAAGTGTAGTTATGTTTAACTAACTGACTATTCATTTACATTTATAACTTTTGTTAACCACAGCTGTTAGTTTTTTTTTTCTATACAAAAGTGACATTATGTAAGAAAGTATTCACAATATTCTGTGTTTATGGTATATATTTTTAATGTCAGTTTGAATGATACATTAACTGGAGTAATTATCCTAATTAGGTCAAATCAATAACAGGAATCTAACATACTTCTTTTAAAAGAAATACTTGATCTAACTTTTCTTGTTCATCATAAGTCAACTAATGTGGATGCTGCTTCTCATTAAGATTCCAGGAAATACCTCTTGAAGCCAGTCACTAGTAAGCATATGGTTATTATCAGAAAGGGTTTTATGGAGATTTTAGTAATTTTATATAGTTGAGATCATGAGTCAATTGAAGCTAGACCACAATGGAAAACCTGGAAGCACTGGACGGCTGTTTCGTCCTGGGTTCGAATAGTCAACAAATAACACATTCATTTTTTAAAACAATAAAGTACAAACAGAAGCATTTTCCTAACTTAAGATTATAATCTAGTTGTAAAAGTAGAATATGCATATTTAGGATCATTGGGATTTATAATCATAAGTTATGGCACTATAATAGGAAAAACATAAATATTTACGTTTTATTGGTATACATTTTGCTAAAATTACAAAAGACATTGGTTGTAGGACATTTGCTTTTTGTCTCAAGTACATTCAGCTTTTCGAAACAATAGTATTTTATTGAGTGCAATAATAGGCCTTAAAGTAGAAGCAGAAGCTGAACAAACAGTATATCATCTATTACTGTTAGGAAAAAATACACTTTGAATCTGTGTCAAGCACAACAGTCTCCAGACTACTGGGCCGGCATCCAACGGTGTTAATTTCTGGCTTAATCCGATTCACGGCCGTTCAATCCTTCCAGATTTTTAGTGGGGGTCTACTTACAGCCCATCAAAATTGATTAAAATTATTTATGTTTGAGGTAAAATACTTATCCAATAGGTTGAGATCATGAGTCAATTGAAGCTAGACCACCATGAAAAACGTGGAAGTACTGGACGGCCGTTTCGTCCTATTGTAGGACTCCACAGCAGTGCGCATCCACGATCCCGCTTCCAGGTTTTCCATGGTGGTCTAGCTTCAATTGACTCATAATCTCAACTATATAAAATTACTAAATTCTCCACGAAACCCCCTTATCCAATAGGATTAAAAAACCGATATTGTACCATTAGATATAAGCGTATTACGACTTACAAAACTCAGTAATTGAAACATCCAATAATCTTCCAAATTACTTAAGGAATTAAGTTTGACTGACCCTTGAAATGTGAAACTTCTATAGCATAAACCGTATCATAACAGAAAAAACTTGGATTTAAAAAATGATTGGGTGAGACCATAATTTATGTACGACATTTGAACGACACTAAAGTGACCTTTGGAATGTCCACCTGCTTAATAGGGCTAAATTAAAGTTATAAAGCAGTGCGAGGAAATGACGTTACGATTTACAGTTGACGGTTAGGGTTAGGAACTATATTTAGGGTTTTCATCACGAGCTGACATCAGCTAAAATACCAAGACGCTATTTAGACAAATGGGTCTATGTTTCCCTATCTGTAGGTAAAGAGTTCACTTTACTTAATTTGCTGATTTCACCAGTCAGAATGTTATTTTGTTAACTTTTCTGCATTTATCTTCCTATCATAAAATGGAACATAATAATTCTGAAAGATTTTAAAAATCTTATGGAGATTTCTGAAATGTTTTAACATATGATCGAATGGTCTGTTTTTGGGTTCACGTGGGTAATTCTGTGATGGTATTTAGATTTACAAAACATAGACGGCAGGCAAAGGAATTCTAAAAGGGTGTCATTTATGTTAATCTAAACTGTTAAGCATTTTGACATGCGCTCGACTTATTGATTCCAATAGAAGACGTCAATTGGTCACTTTCTAATAGGTCAATCAAGTAGAACAGCAAAAGAAAAAACAAGGTCGGATGGAGACAATCAATCAAAAACAAGGCAAACAGGGAGAAGTGATATAAAACTAACAGAACTGTCCTAGAAATTTCAATTTTTTTTATGAAACACAGATGATTCTGTCCAAAACGATAATAAAAGCCTCGAAATCTAACCTCCTAGTTCAGAGAATGAAACATTAGTTAAAACAGCGATTTGAGTCACAAATCCTTTCCATCATCATTCATCACTCTAAGTTTTTTCGAGTTATCATATTTCTCTCTTGCGTCTACATGAGACCATTTGCATAACGGTGTACTCTTTATGAAGAAAAAACAATAACAATACATCCTTATAAAATGCAGTACACACCTTATTAGATTGTAATGAATCCGGAATTTTATTCAAACAGCTTCACATATGCATTTTTATTAAGAATTTCGTTAAAGACTCTCACAAGCTAGGTGAACTTTATCAATTTGACCACATAATTAGTGGATTTTATAAGTTTAAGTCAATGGTAACCTTATTCCGTTGGAATGAATATCTTAAAAACAGCATACTTCAGGTGTTAATTACTATGAAATAGCAGTTTTGTGTTATGAAAACATCCAATCCATTTCTACCATTATTGATAATTGACTAATAGATATTAAAGGTATCAATATAGTCAATCTGTAGTTAAAATGCACTAATGATAATAAATCTGATTAATCAATTACTGTTGTGCATAGTTTATGGGATTTTAGTCTTTGCCTTACTTTATATCTCTTTCAATTATAACTAACAAGAATGGCAATGATTCAAAGTACACTAATTAATCCCCTATTTTTAAAATCGATCAACAAAATTACTGGGAGTCCCGTCTATAGAAATGACTAATTTTTATTAATTATTTATTTACTTGCTTATTGAGTAAGGACTTTTACAATACTGAATACTTGTCTTGTTAATAATACAGGGTAATAAATTGTTTTTGAAATTCTTCTCTACAAAGATTTGGAAAAACAAAACATATCCTCATGTGGCAAACAAACTGAAATGGAATAACTCAATCAGAAATTGTCACTACTGAATATCTAAGAATTTCAGTTGAGCAGGTAATTTAATTGATTTTTAAAAAAATCAAATTTGTTTGGAATAATCAATTAAATCCATTTGGTAGAGATTGAACTAAAATGTTTTCGACATTTTACTTAAAGATACTACTCGGCCGCTAGGACTGTAGTAGTAGGGACGGGGCTAACACCTGAGAATGACTGGTTGCAACTAAGGTGCTTTAACAATTATTACACGGAACTACTGAAAATAGATGATTGGATAAACTGATTGCTGCAAATATTAGGTCCTGATAAGCGAAATGATATGGAAATTAATCTTGACTGTTTTTCACGGGGACTGAAGGATTTATATCCTATGTAAGTAAAGAGAATGAGATTGTAAGTGAAAAAAAATATTAACAGAAAATCGACCCAGAAGCAACGAACCAGTATTACTAATTAGGCATTAACGATCAGTGTCCAGTGACTACTAGTCAAAGTAACATGAAGTTAAAGTTGATCGTTATTTATAAGCAGGGATAGACGGAGGCTATCATTGGAATTCGGGATGCGCACTTAGTCTTATTTGTGACTCATCAGCTGGATATACCTACATGCAGAGTTGGTTTTCACTCCTTGACTTCAACCCAGTACATTCCTATTCCAATGCCATCACGTTATCCACTTAGCTACTGAGTTCATATAGTCATTGTCTTGTGTAATGGGGTGAAATTTGTTCCATTTTTGTATGAGTTATCTCAATCTTCCCATTGATGTTTAGTACTGAAATCAATCAGTCTCCTATTAGCACATGTAAACATCAACTCCAGGATGCAGGTACATCCAGCTGACGAGCCCGAACTAAGAGGAAAAGTGCGTCCTAGATTCGACTGTTAGTCACTATTCATATCGGCTTATGATGGTTGTGACTTCAGGTAATATATAGTCAATCCGCACAGGATGCACATGTGCCAAAATGAGTCTGATCAATTGTAGTCCTAAACGTCAGTGAGAATATTCAAAAAGCAATACAAAAATGAATAGACTATTCTTTAATTTTGTTTACCTTTTGCAGCAGACCGGTACAAATACATAATTGTCGTGACTTCCCCAGTAATCACATAAATACAACAGAGAAAGATTATTCTGGACGTGTGGAGGAAAGCGTAAGGTTTGTTAGAGGTTTACTAGATTTTTAAAACAATTTTTGGAAGTTATGGTCTACTAATTATTACTAATTTATCTAGACGATAAGAGAATAAGTAAATGTAGTCCAGTTGTAGTGCGCACTTCTTAGAACTACAAAATGTATGAATGCATGGGAAAATGATTAGTGCTCCAATCTATCATTACTAAGTAACGCATTATCAGCACATAATTTTAGAAAACTAACGAGAACTGGTGTTTTTACTATAACTGATTAATCATCAGCAAAAAATCCGGTAACAATAAATGGATGTGTTGAAGTGAGCAGTAATTCTTTTTATCTCGGTTTTACTGTTTATAGTCATATGACGTTATTATCAACTACAAATTAGTTACTGTTTCTGAGTGTAACTAGCTTCAAAAAATATTTGGAATAACTCTGAAATGTTTGATTATGAATATCAACAAAACCGTTATAGAACCCTGACATACGAAGAATATTCAACATAAGATCATTTCAATCGATCAACAAGCCCAGGATAACAGAAGAGAGAACAGTGAGATAGTTTCTATATGCTTTTATGGTATTTAATCCGGTTTATTAAATATATATTTACTCAGTTTAATTAAATAAACATTTAATTGAAGGATGAAATATTTTACTGATGATAAATACAATTGTACAAAAAAAAGAGACAAAAATATCATCCGACCTACACAACAGTAACAATAACTCCAAAGTAATCAGGTTTTCCGAAAGGAAAGAATTGAAACAGAAATGAATATAAGAGAGACTGAATAAAAACATTTTGTGAAAAATAAAAGTATAAAAAGTAAAGAATCGGGAAAAAAAAGTGAAGATAAGTGGAAGTATTTCATCTTCTGTTTATTATTTAAAGTATGGTTTTTCTTTTTTTTTTATCATAAATATTATTTCATTATTATAAACGAATGTGTATCTCTTTCTCTCTTTGTCTATTCTACATTAAATTCACAGAAAAACACACAAACACAGTATTCACGAAGCTCAGATAATCGAAACCGACTGATATTGTATCAATATATATATATATATATATATATTGCAAGATAAAAGAATAACGAACAAAATACATACATAGAAACAATAAGTACACATGCATCATCATCGTTTTGTAATTGCTTTTGTCCAAGATATTAGAAATACTTTTGCACTGAAGAGAACTGTAAAAAAACAGTAGTAGTGATAATAATAATAAATAGAAATGCGAAACAAGAATAATTTCTGAAATTAATCGATAAATGTGAAGATTTCATTTACAAACAGAGCAATTTTCAAAAAAGAAGAAGAGGTACAAAGAGAGAGAAAAGTAACAACGTAATACAACAAGTCACCAAAGAAAAAAAAAACAGTTTCATTAAAAATTCAATAAAGTCTGAGTGATGTTTAACGATCGCCACTTGTTGATTATACCTTTCTAACCAATATACGAATATACAGGTCATTTACTCTAGATAAACAAGAAAGTATATAATAACAGTTGAAATAACAGCAATGATGACATGAACAATCTTTCAACAAATTAATACTACATGCATTGTTGCAAAACAAATATTGATTAACGAATTCAGTACATGAAAAAGGAGTGAAGAGAGAGCGGGGGCTAATAACCGATGATGTAGAGAAGAAAATTATCTTTGAGAAACAAAAAAATAACACTCTGAAGTTTCGATGGAATAAAGAAATACATCACTCTAATTTACTACAGAAATGATACCATATATATATATATATATATATATATATATATATATATATATATGGATAGATAGAAGGATAGAGAAAAATATTAGACAGAAGGCTTCACAAGTGTAAACAACGGAAGACGGACATATGAGATATATATATATATATCGAACGTAATGTCATGTGCATCGCCTTCGAGCATGATTTTATGGCCCAAAATAACGAAATCTATGGAGTCAAAGTATAAAGACAAAAAACAATTAAGTAATCCAGATGATTTTTCTTAATTTACTCAAATTACGATACTGAAGAAGCCATTTGAACGAAGTTTTACACCAAGAAATACCTTCAGTCATAGAACTAATTTTAATCAATGATAGAAATGAACAACTGCATTTTCCGTTTCAGTTTAATAATTCGTATAATCCAAATATACTACATTAAATTTCCATCTAAAGAAACTAGTGGAAAATCAACAATTCAACAGTAGATCAAAACAAAATTCGCTGTCAATTAGGTAACTATGTATAGGTTGGTTAAAATTTCGTGACTAATAAAAAAATGTCGAGTCAATAATTCATATTAGAAAAGAACAAAGATAACTAAAATATGTTAAATATCTAAATAACTTTTGGTTCGGGTCTATTCAATTCTATATGCAAATATAATAATAAAATAATTTAACACCTCCATAAAGACATCACTCTATTACCATAACTATGATTACTCCAGTTATTGTTGACTTCTAGGATTGGAGATCTCCTGTTGTTGTTGGCGAGCATTTCGTTGACGTGTTAATTGTAGTTCACATTGACTCTGACGATGTTTATCCACTAGATAAGAAAAGCTTGTATCTAACCATTGTTTAATATCTGCATAGGTGACAATAATCACATTTTGACTATCACGGCTGACTAGACAAAGACGTTCAGGTGAAGCAGCTTCGACCTGAAAGAAAAATCGGTTATCTCTACATAGATAATGGATTAAAAATCAGAAGTAACACATTTTATAAATCAATGGAAAATAGATTTGGCAATGGGACAAATAAATCAACAGAAGTTATCATCCAGTGATTACAATGAAAAAAAAATTCGTGTCGCATAAAGATGCAAGTGATATGGGGTCAAGTTTACTAATCTATTTCATTTTAATACAGTATATTAATATTTCTCACTTAATATCTGAGGTAAAACTTGTATGAAATTATGCGAAATGAAACTTTGACCCAAAAATACTATGGTTTCTTCACTGAATTAGAATAGTATGATTTAGAAAAAAACGATCAAACGTCAAACATATTTACAAGAAGTAAAAATATTTTACAAGGTGAACATACACTGAAGAATAGGAATATTAAAATATGTAATAGTATTACCAATCATCAATTGAGTCAGCTTAAATAATCAAATAACAGGTGACTGGAGATGATGCACAATGGGAACTAGACTTCAGGCAATCCAAAATACCAATTTAGGAGTATTACACAAATTATTGGTTAACATCACTCCAAAGAATGTCATCTAATATTCCATAAAGTGTTTTTTTAATCGATCCATTGGTTATTACTTGTTGATTAACTTCATAAAGTAATCGAATGGACGATAAGTGAAATATACTACTGAATAAAATAAAGCATTAAACAACAGTCAGTATACCAACTAAATGGTTTTGTTTAGCATGTCATCATAGTGACATAAACATAAAAAGACTTCAACTTAACACATGTGAACATTGACA
Organism: Schistosoma mansoni; assembly: GCF_000237925.1. Classification (NCBI taxonomy): domain Eukaryota; kingdom Metazoa; phylum Platyhelminthes; class Trematoda; order Strigeidida; family Schistosomatidae; genus Schistosoma; species Schistosoma mansoni. The sequence continues at coordinate 10,229,616 of NC_031498.1, forward strand.
AATTTGAGTCACGAGAGAGTGAGAGAATGTTTATATCACTTCAATATGAACAAATTACATTTATTTTTGAAAAAAAAATAGGCATCTTCAATTAACAAACCTTTGGTCAGTTCGAATAATACAATGTTTGAACTTCTATCTATTTAAGTGAATTATAATTGAATGTGAAGGTTAAAATATATACTGTATTAAGAAGCATTTACACTAAAATGAACCCAATACATGAAAGTTCTATTTATTAACAGATAAAGATGGTATTATTATACTGGTTAATGTTAATGAAAACATTTATCAGCAATTATATCATTATTTATTTGCAGAGCATATATTTATTGACTAAAAATGTAGTTGTACCTATAATTCTATTGAATAGATGAAAAATAACGTACCTTGTTCAGTGTAGTAATAATATGTGCAAGATCTAAGTATGGAGCACCAAGGGGATCGGATTGGTGAAATACGAAATCTCGAAATAATTTCAACATATAACGATCACCTGTTTCAGACCATTCTGGGGAAGTACCCTGACTATAAGACAGTTAGGAAATGAAATATTATTTACTTATGGTATCTTACAACAATCCTGAAAAATTGGTATAAAAGTTAACGTTGGTTCTGAATACATATAATCAACTGAATCTGACCATCGTACTTTCTGGTGTGTCAAAAAATAGGAATTGTGGGAAATAACGCATTAGTTTGACATTGTATAATTTGTGGAGAAATAGTACTTTATCAGTTTAAAGAGTATTCCTAATCTTTGCAGAGTTGGATTGAACTATCAACTTTAAAACAAGATTGCAGGTTCCGAAATGACTTTTATTGACTCCATTTGTAAAGTATTTTCACGGTATCTGGAAAGTTATTCGAAAAATCTATACCCACTCAGTTGCAAGGATATTTCTAGGATGATTTTTATCAAAAACTAGACAATGTTTATCCACAAAAACACTCAAAGTTTGATAATGATCAGTCGATATTACGAGTTTATTGTAAAATCCATTTCAAAAAGACTATATCTGACACTAAATATTCAGAATGTTCATCGAATGAATGATGCATGGTCATTTAAATATTCATTTAGTACAAGTCTTCGCTCAAGTTCGAGTCCATAAGTCACTTTGTTCAATATTTGTTGATATTAGATGAATACTAAGACTTAAAATAGGTGAGCATTGTAGATAAACCTATGATATCATGCAACACAGATTAAAGGTTTAAAACTATCTTCCTAATAACAATAACATTAATTATCTTTTAGTTTAAAGGAGATAATAGTTGCTTGCTCAGTAGGGGATTTTTTCACTGGAGAGACAGCTTAGTAGTAGTGAAAGCACATAACTTTTAACCAATAAGTTACAAGTTCGAGCTTAGTTCTATTTACCGCTTTTGGTTAGCCTAAAGTGGTATCATTTGCTCACATGTCAAAATGTGGCTGGTAACCGCTTACACGGACCTAGAACTTAATAATGGAGTGGCATTAAATCTCTTCCTTTACAAAAAACTATCTTCTGGCATGGTGAAAACAACTCATGTGTAGAAAATATGAAATGAAAGCCTATAAATAAATGGATTTCGCTGTAGTAATGAACATCAATTTGTCCCTAACAGATAACTAAACCATTTTATATGAATAGCAATAACAGAATACACAGAAAATTAAGGAAAAACAAACAATTAACTTTACATAGATAACTAATAATTCGACAAAAAATTGACCAATCTGACATAAGATTATATTATGACATTCGACAATTGACTATATTGTATAAGAGGACAGACATAGCTAATGACTTTTTTCAAGACAATGGATGACTTGATATTTCTAAATAAAAGAACATACTTAATGGAATAACTTCCGCAAAAATTGTACAACACATGTATTTACAGACAAAACGGTCAATTGATATACACATTCAAATGTTTACTTACACACAGAATGTAAGTAGAACGATGTATTAAACCAAAATCAATCCTTAAGTAAATAATACCTACTGTATATATTTTTCTATTACACAACAATAACTAAGATGGATTATTACATGAAGTATTCATAAATTGTAAAACAATAACACTAAATAATGATTAATGAGGTAGGATGTACATAATTTAATGTAGCATATATTTCTGTGAATCTTAACAACTATATAGTAACGTTACCGGTTGATCCGAGGTAAACACAACTAGGCAAATTACTAAAGAATAATAAAAGATTGATTCGACAATTTTTAAAATAACACTGAAATTGTTATCAATTGTGGTAGGTAGTACACTTGTCGTCTGAATAGAAACATTCTTGTTCGTTGTGAAATACATCTCAAAAACAGCATTTATAAAGCATAACAGGTGATTAAAAACGATTGTGAATTATAATTTACCAATATATGAAAAAAAGAATGGTGAGAAAATATTCCACAATTTATTGATAAGTTATTACAGTTATCAGGAATAAGTAAGATATAAACAAAATCCTAAACACAATCGACTAATCTATACCATAAAGTAGGATTAATAAAATAAGGTAACCTTAGAATGTTTTCAAAAGAATTGTTTGTAAAAATTACTTGAAATATAGAAGCGGTTGAAATAATTTCAACCCAAAGGAAATGAACGAAATACCTGCTAAAAAAAATACACTCACTCGCAACGCTCCACAATAGACTGAAGTTTACAGATGAGTCGGAAAAGTCTGTCACATTCCAGTTCCTAAAAAGTAAAATGATATATCGAAAGAATGGTTTATGAGTGACTTTTGTAAATATTTAAAATATATATCGACATTAAAGTGAGTAGTAAGCGACGACACAATGTAACCATACTTTACAGTGTCATTTGTCATTACGAAAAGCAGTTAAAATAATCATCTATCAAAACTGATAAATTTATGTACAAACCATGTTCTATTCACAAGGGTTCACACACTGTAACTGTAAGAACTACTTAAACCAAAATTGGTGGAGCGGTGTTTAAACCCCCGACTTAACATTCAAAAGCCAAGTGAATTAACTAATTATATTGCTGTTTCGTATATGCAAAGTCCTGACACATTGAGTAATAATATGTGAATGTCGAATATACTGAAGACAACATGTGTAGTTAAATAATATCAAATGAATTAATTTTCAAAATCTTCAGCGGTTAGCAAGCCGAAAAAATTGCGTAGATAGATAAGCAACTTATGGTTAAGAAAACGATGCTTTAAATAATATAAACGGAAGTTGATGTCATATGCTTTATCGTAAGTTTTATTTGCACAGGTGATTATTATTTATAAAATTATAACTTTTCTATCAACTTTCTTAAAATCATTCATTGTAACTAATTTGGGTTGCAAAGACTTGGAGAATATTCTCGAATTACTACTTGCTATTTGTTCAATTCAAAACTAAAAAATCCAATGAAATCATCGAGTATGCTAAATGTCTAAATGAATTTTTGTTCTTCTTAGGTTTTATGAAGTAAACTTTTCACTATAGTTGATAAATTACATTAAACAATAATCATAATATCTATACACCTATTGAGCCTAGAACTACGAAACTAGGGAACAATTAAGTTTCCAAACGCAACTAACCATTGTTATTCAATTAATCAAAGGTAGGTAACGTATATCAAGTTTAAATATAACAAACTAGTTAAACAAGACAATTTGTTCAAGCTTTTAATTGCAAAACGATTCTCAATAAAGAGTGTCAATAGACAGAGAATCAAGATTCACAGCATTCTGTTTTATATTTCCTTGTTATCTTTAATTATTAACATCATTGATGAATAAATTGAGAGTTGAGACACATACTATAATATGTATAAACATGTAAACACATTAAATATTATAATATTTGAATAGTAATAGTCTGAAAGCCTATCATTAAGAGAATATATACCTGGATACTCTATTCACTTTGGAAGTGTATAATACACAAAACTATTAACTATAATTTTACATTTTGTAGAAAGTCACAGAACACTTTAGCACATAAGATATGACTTATTGAATAATAGTATTACGCCATAAAATTTGAGTGGAGTAGATTATAGAAACTAACAAGGCTTAAACATATTATTTTAGCATAAAAATCAATAAATTGGGTGACATTGTTAACTAATATCTAGGTGAAAGTAGTATTCAGTATATATTAACAAATTGCACGATTACAAATGAAATGAAGCCTATGAAATCAAAAAGAAACAATACTAACAAGAACAACATAAAGTTGAAAAGTCTCTAAAATTAAAAAAGACTACAGCTAAGCAGCAAAAATACTGTAAAATTATATCACAACAAAATGAGTTCATGTGTAATAATCATTGATGAATTCAATATTTGAAATACGAAACAAGACAAATCCATAGTGTGATAACATACGGTAATAATTATACATGAAACATAGACATATTAAACCATACGAAATCTTGTACATGTGAGCTTATGGACCAAAACCAGTTATCATCAATCACAAAGACAGTATCTATGTATAACAACAAACTATTGAGTTGTATTATAATACATGTCAAAAACAAACAGGTTCTATTTGTATTTATTCTTATTATTGCATCGTTTTTCATTCCTAGCAGTTATAGGATTGCGAAAAAAGTCTATAATTTTTATGGAATGTGAATAGACTGTTTGAACTGTAACAGATACAAATTACAGTAACGAAGAAACTAAACATTTACATAACGTACTCACCAATAATAATTGACTTTCCAAGAGATCTGAGTGATCATATAACCTTGTTAAGTGATCGAATGCAAATGGTGCAGTAGCTCGCATTAGTTGATCTGCTCCTGATATCTGTCCTGATACTAAACTTCGAATAAGAGTGACTAATTCTGGTCGATATGCACGTTGAAGTAGATTGAATGAAGAAGCTCGTTGACTAGCCTTTATAAATAAATTAATTAAAACTGTGAAAAACTGAAACGATCATTATGATCTCATAGAAATTGCGATAAAACAAAGTGTGTTAAGTTTTGTGGATAACACATAAGAAGTTAATTTAAAGTAATCTAGGATGTAGTTTAAAAATTGACTTCACAATCTTTTATACCTCAACCAAAGGCGCAATTGAAAAAGGCTTTTAATTGTCTTGATAATTAAATATACTAGTTGTGACTTAATGAAAATCCTTCCACATAAATATATTGAACTTATTGTGGGCCATGAGAAAAAAAAACACAAGCCGTCAAGACTACCGTCTAGCCCAACAGGATCAGTCAGTAACATCAAAAGCAAATTAGCATCTTTAATGAACTAAGAAAGGTACCTGGGTTGGTACCTTCCAGGAATTAGCTGATCATATCAAGTAGTTATTGAGTTGAACAGATTTGTGGGAGCATACAACTAGGGTTAAATAAAATATGTCAAGGATGGTATTCTAGATAACAAAAAATTGCATACTAAATGAATTCCTTTCAGGTAAAGAATATTCACTAACCTGTACAGCTGCAACTGTACCACAAGCAACTCCTATCATTAATTTGCCAAGTTGTATAAAGTCATCTGCCTATAAAGTAAAATGTTGAGTTATTAGTAATAAAGACCCTACAGAAATACTTATTGTCAATTAAATTAAAACATACGTGTATATAAAACTGGATAAAATTCAGCATTAACTATCATGAATCAGTCACTAGTTTAAGTGTTTAAACACGATTATACAGTATTATTAGTGGTAATTTGGACCGACGCATATATGTACCTGGTCCTACGTTGTGGTTGACTGACTGATTATTAGTGGTTTCACAGTTTAAAAAGCTTTACTTTTTTATATTTGTGCATAATAATAATTTTCTATGGTTAAGAAATATCTGGCGTTTTCATGCACAACCATTTTATTTGAACTTTTCGGGACTATTTAATAATAGCAAACCGATATGTATTGCGTATAATATAACATTTATCTCAATAAGCAAATACCAATACAGAAAAATGCCGTTTAGTACATAACCAACGTAATACTAGGCATGAGTACGGGTCGAGCCAAGTTGCTGCATCATGTGAACACAGTGAGATAATAGTAATGAGACAGATATTAAAGAATCCGGAATAATAGTAGTGACAATAAGAATAAGAGTGAATTAACATATAGAATTTGGCTAAAGAAAGAAGGATGGATAAAAAATATGAGATAACTATGAAACTCAAGATCTAGGGGAATCTTAAGGACGAATACCATATACGCTACTGTAAATGACTTTAAGCAATGATACCTAAGGTAACGAGCCATTGTGATTGGGTGATGAAAAAACTAACCTCTTCTAATAAAAACGGTAAAAATTGAATGATGATAGAAATTGAAACAGAACTTTGACAATGGGTTGGTTCAGACAAACGAATTTCGGGTTATCACCACGATCAACTATGTTACAGGACTTGTTTGACAAGTGTTTTAAATTGTTACTCTGATCGATATTATATATGTAAGTATAAAATTAAAATTACTAACATACCTGACTTTCCACTAAATTAGTATCTTGTGCAGAATAGAACAGAATATCCTTTAAACCAAAACAATTGATTCGCAAACTATGGAAAGATACAGAAAGAAGTTGATGGAAAAAGAAATAACAAGCTACATAATTTTATGTTTAGGAAAGTGAGTGCATTACTTAATGACAGAGCATCAATTGTTTGTCTATAGGTATTACAACTCTCATATATGTTATTATGCCGTCAACAGACGCTTACTGAAGCAAACAAAATAAATAGATCCTAATTGTATAATTTCAGTTTTAAGTGGATAGTTACTACACTAGTAACAACCAACAGTCATTTTCTTCCGACCAAACTGCTATACAGTTACATAATACTTAGCTAATAAAGCAAATGATTAAATACTATACAGTTTATTTAGCAAAACAGGATGAACTTATAAAAACAAATTACTGTCAAACTAGATTTATACTAATTCGACTTAATTCACATTTTGAAACATAGAAAATTGTTTATGAAATATGACAGAAACCTATTACATTACGACCTATATCCTTTTAAACATATGAACTAATAAACATAAGACTAGACCTATTAGTAAATTGTTGTCTATGAAGCTATTAGAGATTGTAAATCATACATATAGATTGTTTGGATCTTCTCATTGACGTCTGGGACTGTAATCGATCACACTCTCCTTGGCATACGTGCATCCTATGTAAATTGTCTCAATATTGCCAGTAAGTTACAAGCATAAGGTACAACCAATGTGTATGAATTAGAATTAAAAATTCACCATATTACACAAGCCATTGGCTATCTGGACTCAGTAGCTAAGTAAACAAAGCGATGGCGTTTAAAGATAAAGGTACTGGGTTCGAGCCAAAGGGTGAACACTAACTCTGGTATGTAGATACATGCACGTAACGAGTCCGAAATAGAACGAAACGCACATCCTGGATTCCATTGCTAACCATTATCCATCTCAGCTTAAAATATTAAAGATAGGTTATTTTCAACGAATAAATTTGATTCGATATACTTTATTCAATACTACATAGTTCCAAACAAAACGCAAGCCTTTCATATTGCTTAGGACTGAAAGACACGTTCACTTATTGTATTAACCGTTGAAAGTCGTTTCGACTGCTTGGCTTAGAATCTTTCGTTGACTCTAACAAGCCAGTAAATTAATAAACATATGTCGCTTTGATGTGTTAAAAGAGAACGACGACCAAGTAAGAAGATAGTAAAGTGGAATTTTACTTTCAGGTTAGTGCGGAAAAGAGAATATTGTTGTTCAGTATTCTTTGTAGAATAAACTATTAGAAGGAAAATAATTAGCAGTTTATAAATTTGTATAGGTGGTAGATAAAATTATTTAACATCTGAGCAAAACGTAATTCAAAAGCGAATCGAGGTAGTCTGATTACAATAACAAACGAAAGTTTTGTTAGAAAGGGATGTCGCAACTCAAAACGATGTACAAATGTGTCAAGTTCTACATTGCGTATGACTGACTGATTGAACTTTTTGTTAAAAGGAGATACAAAAAGATATTTGAAGATCCAGTACTTAAATAATCACACAGAAAATTTGCATTTAGTAGAAGTAAGCTAGTGTTATAAAATAGTTCCTTTTTAAAAATGATTATTTATCTGTTGGAATGCTTTCATATAATTAAATGGTCTAAAAAAAAACTGAGAAAGCAGTGTTTTGCTCAACAATATTTGCTTTAATATACAGTTACCTGCAATGAAAAGAATAACAACTTTACATACCTTTAAATATAATTTTAATCGGAAGTACGAAAATTATCGACAAATAGTACCAATAGTGTGTTTGTGTTTGTTTGAGTAACAAGTAGAAACATTCAGGTTCGACGTCAGATGAATATGAGGCGCGATGTTAGGAATTCAACCCGCCAAAGTAATTAAACAAAGACTAGGATGTTAGACACATATTTTTAAAATTCAACACAGAGGCCTACAGATTTTTCTTTTATGTTGTAATCCTTCCAAAATAAAGTAATTTCCTAGTGTGATTGCCATTTACTCGAAGTAAACAATGTATGGTATCATAATCATCATAAGTTTGTAGTACACACATAACATGTGACATTTGGACATAAATTTTAAAAAATGTAAAGATAAAATTATAAAATTTTAGGACTAAAAAACAGAATTCTACCGCGGTCCGTCTTGTAATAACACTTTAGTAGGATCCAGTATACCACATGATCGGTGAAACGTCTGGTGAATAAAACGCAAACCACTGGTTAATTGGATTAAATATGACCACATAACAGACTCATGGGGCATTCCGAGATCAGATGGAGCATCTAAAACAGAAAAAAGAAACAGAATAATGTCAAGGCAAGTGAGTAATTTAATAATCCAGTACATGACTAAAGGTTCTTCAGAGTATATAGTGCAACCACAAGGTGAAGGTGCTGAACTGTCGGGATAGAATGCAGGGATTTGAAACTCTACAAACTTTAATGGTTGTCGCATATGTTACTCATCTCCATCCGCCGCCTTTTGCTCCAATGCTTTATTCTGGTCAGCATAGAAGTTGATAATACGCTAGATATTATGAAAACAAGGCATAGCATCAATCTCGACAGTTCTTTACTTTTGGTTTGTGCTATATCGGAAGGTGCAGACATTTTTTTCGAGGTCTGTAATATAATTTCAATATACTCCCGGAGACTTCAGGTGAAATGGATCAAAATATATCATTCTAGTTCACGATTACTGATCCTTTATATTCCCTACACTTTGAATTTTATCATTACTTTATACTTTTATTTTCGACTGTTCTTTAAAGTGTTTACTTTCCACTATCATTAACCTTTTAATTTTATCTCGTTAGTTTTCTTTTGTCGTGTTGACATGAAATATGATAGCTTGCACTGATATGTACATTTGTGTAACAGTTCTTATTTTGTTAATGACTGACTGAATCCCAGAAGAATGAATTATGATTTAAATCAAACAAGCATTCAACAAAACATATTTATTGACTTCCAAAAGAACGGCTACACATAGAGATACAAAGTTAATTATATATATTTTAACATTTTTAAGAATTAATACAAATTTAAACATAATGAATGCAGAATATGTAAACGAAAATAATAAACAGAAATCTAAAAGTTTAATTAGACTGGTACAAACAATATTGTAGAATTCTACCAAGACAGTGTGGACTAAATTTAAAACATATGTGAACAGAGATCACAAAGTGAACGGGAAGCTATTAAAACATAAAGGAAAAATAAATGGCGGATGTTAGCAGGATATAGATTGGATGAAAACATGTTCCGTAAAGACGTGTTGAGGCACGCTGATTAGCTATTTCCTAACCAAGCAGAGCTAGCAGAGACTTGGAGAAGACTCTAGAGTCTTCTTATGTAAAAATAATAAATATACTGACGTTTTTCTTACTGAGATTCACAATTCCATCCAACCTTGTTGTTTGGAACATAATTACGTTTCTGTTTAACCGTGTTCTGATTTGGGGACTTTTCGAGTGAAGTAACGTCCAAGAGTACTAAGCAGTAAGAGTAACTAGATTGTAATGAGAGAAATCATAACAGTGGGTAATACAGTGTTTAAAATTCGAAAGAATGTGAAGAGCAAATGCATCTGTATTTGTCGTACTTTTGTAGGGATGAATTTTTATGTGATATTTCCCCTTTTCGGATTTATTTTATCTTATATAAGTACCTGTGCTGGATAAGGAATAACCAAACTGTCTTACAGTAAAAAAATTTCAATCTCTATATCTACTAAATACAGCTTATGTAACCATACAGTCGAATACAAGAATATATGAATAGTTTCAATGTTGCATTTTATTATATTATTGATATTAATAAACTTACTTTTTATGGCACTATGGGGTAACACTGAGCGACCAATACTGAAAGGCGAAGTAAAACTAGTTAATTTCAATGGATCACTCATATGAATTTGTTGTAGAGTTGATGAACAAGGTATGTATTCATAAACCAAGATAACCGCTACAAAGCACAAGTAGATTAATTTGAGGGAATATTATATTATTGTGCGCACTATTTATAAGAATATATCTAATAATACAGAAATGTTTCATAAATAGCCAGTGAGGAGCATTTTATACTGTCAGTGAGTTGTCATGATAATAAAAGTAAACCACCATAATACAAGTGAAACGTAATAAAACCTATTAGTTAGTTTGTTGGAACAGATTCGCATCTGTTTCAGGCATTCTACTAAAATTTAGATTGCTATTTTCTGATACACATTATAGATCGTGAAGTAATTTCTGAAACCATATTCCTAATTTGTCTGAGGTTAACACTAGAAAAGATAGATGCTCCATGTTCTCTAGGTTATCTCTGTGACAATGTGATGAAACACCCCTTCATAGTTAATAGAATGTTAGTGTAAACTAGCAAATATGTAAATGAACGTGTCTGTGTGCTAGGCTGTGACTTACATTTCTCATATGGGGATCAGAAATACTGTCAACTGCTCACAAGTAGATCAAGAAAAGGAATCTGCAGTCCGTTATTTGAAAATTAGGTCACATACTACGACGAAACAGTCGCCCAGTTCTTCCAGGTTCTCAATGGTGGTCTAGCTTAGATCAGTTCATGATTTCAATGAGATTTAAGTCTTGAACGATTGAGAAACTGCTCCAGTTTTCACACGTCATAGAATATATTATTAAGAGCATACTTTAAAAGCCACCAATTATATGATCACGTATCCAAGCAATCTTGTTAATTTATATGTATTGGTTTTTTATTCTCTCCATCGATGCCTAAAACTGATACTGATGAGTTTTTTTTGGCATATGTAAATTCTCTGCGTACGCCTCGATATTGCCGCTAAGTCACAGGCATTTCAAAGCAGAGATGAATGCTGGCTATTAGTGGAATCTAGGACCCATGTTTCGTCCTATCTGGAATTCGTTGGCCACATGTATCTGCATCCCGGAGTTCTAGAGTGAGCATTAACTCCTCGATGCAAGTACATGCAGCTGAGTCCCAGATAGGGCGAAACATGCGTCCTGGATTCCACTGATAGCCACCATTTATCTCTCCTTAAAAATCTTTTAAATGTAAGCATAAGAGTACAATATTTGTATTGGGAATTATTTATTCATTAATTTTAACATACAGCCTACATAAATATTATTATAGTGATATGTGGTTGTTTGAAGTAGACTTACAGTTATCAGCAAATGCATCAGTGAAAAATACATCCCGAAACCCAACAATAGCAGAATGATTTAAATCAGATAGTTGTTTAGCTAAATAAAAAGCATCAGGTGCTAAAGCTGCTTCATGATCATGTGGTAAAATTATGCGTCGAAGAAGCATATATCGATTAAATCGAGGAGACCAAGCTTTAAAACAAACTCCAGGAAGGCCAAATGTAACTGATACTCTTGGTTGGTCTAAAACTTCTAGAGGAACGACGTCAGTGTAAGCTCCTAGATTACGAGGTAATTCTGAGGGGACAGGAAGTTAGGGCAAAAGTGAATAAGCACATGCAGTAAAAGTTAGCTGAGAACAAATAGTTCTCTTTTCGTACAAAAATTAGATGATATAATATTGCTGAATATTACGTCCTCTACTTGATTACTGCTGAATTATGTGTGATGGTAGTAATCACCCTCTTTTAAATTACTCATCACTTTATTTAATAGATTTGTATCTTGATATTCATCAAATAAACTAGGTCGTTTAAAATAACGGTCCCCAAATGTCCTGGTACGATCGAGAGTGGAGAGAGCCAGCTCTCTCTCTCGAAATGCTCTCATATGGCCACATGCATACAACTACTACCAGGGAATTCCTACTCACTGCCTTCTCGTGGCGGGGGTGTTGTTTACGAAATTGAGAGGACGAAAAGCGAATGTCCGGCGCTTTAACTGGGTTGGTAGACACGGAAATTCCACCTAGGGGAGTTGGAAAACCCTGATTCCAAACCAATGGTGCACATGGGCTCCAGTATCCTGAGGGAACAAATGGCGTATGAACCAATTGTTGGGCACCGGCTACCATGGGACTGCACCTCCTCACGATGCTCCACTGCATTGTGGGTCAGACCTTTAGGTCAAAGGCTCTGAGTGTGGCCCCGTAAGAAAACCACCTGCTTCGGTTTGGGTGACCGAGAAGTATTCCAGCCCTCATACAAACCGAATGATTTATGTGGCGCATAACTATTTGGTGCCTCCTTGTACCAATGTTTATGTGTTTAAATAAATAAATATAAGTTAAAATAACGAAAAAATTCCAACTGTCTTTAATTTGTTTTTTTTCAAAACAAAACATTCCTTTCATTTTTCCTTTGTAACTTATGAGATTTCAGCTTTTGCTTACCATTGGTTTTAAATATGTAAGGGTACATTGTACAACAAGCCAGGTTCTTGAATAAATAAATCCAATTAGTGCATTAGGCATAACTTTACACGCAACAGTTATTGAGCCAATTACTGGTTTTTATATGAAAGGTCGAAAAAGAGATAATGAAGTAGTAACTAGTTGTTAGGTTATAAAGTATTGACAACTGCACTGACGGTAGTTTCACATAAAGCAACAATAATGAGAATCGCAAATGTATTTCACTCCGATTGGGAATATTTCAGGTCAAATAACAAATGAGCTTTAAACGTATGGGCGTGAAGTGAGGTGAGACTCGCAATATCACGACTAATAAGGTAGTATTAGTTTACCAGGAAAAGGGACCTAATTTAAGCTATCGTAAACTCTGTACTATCTCCAGAAGCAAACTTTTGACATAAAACACAAAAATTTAAAATGAACTAAAGTTACAAGTGGCCGAGTACCTAGGCTACGGTAACATATTTCTAGTAATGGGATCGTTAGAAATGATTTTGAAATACTCGTTTTCAACACTACCAGAGCTATGCATGCATCAAGATCTTTACCAAACACTCGTCTAAACACAATCTTAACTCAATGGACAAAGACATCGGTCACCAGAAGACCAAACCTCTGTACGACTTTAGCTTACATAATCAAAAACCGTGGTTGTAAGTGAATTTTATTTATTTATTTATTTAAACACATAAATATTGGTACAAGGAAGCACCAGATAAATATGCGCCTCACAAATCTCATTCGATTTGTGTGAGGGCTGTGATACTGCCCAGGTGCCCAGACTGAAGCAGGTGGTTTCTTAGGGGGCCACACTCGGAGCCTTTGACCTAAAGGTCTAGTCCACAAGGCAGTGGAGCATCGTAAGGAGATGCAGTCCCATGGTAGCCGGTGACCAACGATTGGTTCATACGCCATTCGTTCCTTCAGGATCCTGGAGCCCATGTGCACCATTGGTTTGGAATCAGGGTTTTCCAACTCCCCTAGGTGGACTCTCCGTGTCCACTAACCCGGTTAAAGCGACAGGCATTCGCTTTTCGTCCTCTCACTTTTGTGAACAACACCCCCGCCACGAGAAGGCAGTGAGTAGGACTTCCCTGGCAGAGGATATATATTCGCGTGGCCATATGAGAGCATTTCGAGAGGGAGAGCAGACTCTCCCCACTCTCGGCCGTACCAGGACATTTGGGGGCTTGTCAGTGAATACTTTATTATTAAAGAGTAAAATTTTAAATCCCCTAATAATATTTATAAATGGACTTAAATTACAATGTATGTAATTCGAGAAATCAAAATATCAATCAGTACGATGTAATTTAAATGTGTAAGATTAATTTTGATGCTGTAATAATACTTCGTGCTGCAGCCTTATTTCTAGGACACAGAATGTATACTTTGTTGTGGTTGACTAATGAAAGTGATCCATTAGAATCCAAATGAAGTAATGCTATTCTTATTTGTGAAAATAAGTCGATTATTGCAAATACTTAGAGACGATCTAAAGAATGGTTTCCCTTGATCATATATACAATCGGCAACTGAAATCAGAGTTAAAAGGTTCTTGAAACACCAAATCACAGATTGATTTCACTCAACTTACTTTAGCTTAAACAGCCAAGTTACAACATTACAACCTTCTGAAATAAAAGCATGATATATTTTCTAAATAACAGTGTGATGTGTAGTAATTGAGTTCCATTTACTTTAAATTGATTATTTTCGAGGAAAATTGTAGGTCTTGAGGGATGAGTAGCAACAATAATTATAATAACAACAATAAATGAGTATAGCATTATTTTCGATTGAGAACCAGCATACAGACCAAACACATGATTAATGTGACCAACTGCCTTAGTAACAAATAATAAATTCATGTAAAAAATGATAAATCATGCCTGGTGTGTGGAATTGTAACACGACCTACAGTACGACGTGAAGGCTTAAATCTCGACAGGCCACAGGGGTTCTAAAGAATGAATCTCAAATGTTAACGTTTTCGGGCTCTTCTCGCTCATAAAATACGGCCTTTCAGTACCATTTTATGTGATCGCTAGTGACGCTATATTTCCTAGTCCAATCCTTAATCCATAAAACGATGTTTAGACATGCAACAGAGTTGTTGAAAGTCAAGTTTATTAACTACTAAGTTATGATTCCATATAACTACATTTGGAAGCCCCTATAGAGCTACTACTGATTCCAAGCTCGGGTAAAGGGTCTAGTGTAGGGCCACAAACCCCATCTCGTCAAAAAATCGCAAGAAACACCACGCAGAGTAAACAAATTAATCCATTTAAAATATGACCTGGTAGTGGGAGGATCCACATAGAAAAGAGTTGTGAAGCCTAACAACTAAAACCAAGATTCTTTGTAAAACGTGAGGCTAGTGCCTTTCTGACAATCAAAGCAACAACTAATATAGGTAAGTAGAATGTCCGGACAATGTAGGAGACTGTGAAGGTCATTTACACAGTGCCAAAAATGAAAAGGTACAAATTGGCTCTCATAGGAATAAATGAAAGCATTTGGACACAATCTGGATTTATGAGCTGAAATTGCATTGTGATCACGATGAAAGTACAAGGAGTGACACCTAAGCTGCGCAAAGAAGCTCAAAGAGCGCTTATAGGATGGTAAACCCATGGCTCTAGAGTAAGGTATCTTATACAACAAAAAACAAAACAATTACAATGAATGTCATTCAGTGCTACGCATCTACTAATGATAACAGAAAAGATTATAGGACCAGTTTAATGAGAGCGAAATTCATCGGAGAGAAATACCCCGGAAAACATCTGACCATTCTGATGGGATACCTAAACTCACACTTATCAGACGAGCTCTGGAAGAGGTGAAGTCCTCATGTATTTGAGAAGCGTTATTAGCAAACAGGAAGGATCTGACGCAGTTGTCAAGGGACTCACTGACGAAGAGAGGGCGGTATTCTTGTGACTGAAGAGTATTTGGAACTCAAAAATCCACCGCCCAAGACTAAAGTAGAAATTTTTATCACTAACATTACAGCAGTTCTCTTGCACGAAGCTGAAACCTGGAGAACTACTACAACAGTCATCGAAAGAGTGCGAGTATTTATGAACAGCTATCTACACAAGATACTCCAAACCTACCGTTCAGGCCATCAGCAATAACACTCTGGTAGAAAGCAAACCAACTGCCAGTTGAGGAGAGAATTAAGAAAAGATGTTGGAGGTGGACAGGTTACATTTTACGGAAATCATCGAATCACATTGCTAGGCAAGCCGTAACTGGGGTTCCGTACGGCAAAAGGAAAATAGACAGATAAGAGAATACAGTGCATGAAATTGGAGGGAGAAATGAGAGCCATAAATAGTACCTGACAACAACTGTCGAGGAGAACCCAGGAAAAAAGTTAGGCAGCGAGGCCAGGTGGGTTGTTTATGCCTCAAGAAGGCCAACAGGCTTGAACAAAGTACTGTTCTAGAAGGCTACCAGTACACTGAAGCATTGACGCGATTAGCATGCATGTGAAGAATGTAACTAAACTTATGTCTGTGAATAGATAAAAGGATTCTGGATTTTGTTCTTGATTAACAAATCTCTAATAAATAGCAGTACTAACGCAATCTTATATTTTGAAAAGTCTCTTTGTAATCCTGTTTCACTAAACTATTATAATTCATCCATTTTTACAAAATTTTATTACCAGTCGACATCACTTACTTTCCTTTGTGGACTCATCAGCCGTGAACAAGCAAGCTTGAAGTTTACTGTGCAGGGCCTGAAATAAAGGATAAAATTTGTGAGTTTGATAATAAAAGATCCCAGAAAAGAAAAAAATTGAAGACATGTAATGGTAACTTACGTGCTTGAAGTCATCATCAATTACTATGGGACCAAATGAAGGGTTGTTGAACAAGTTTGGCTTAGCTTCATGAACTCTTCCTGTTCTCATATGAGCTGCAGTGCCCTCAGGAACTGGTGGGACAAGAATCCAGGGGGCGACTTTAAGGCTACCAGAGGCCTGGAGTTTTTTTGTATTTTCAAACTGATGACTGGAATAGAATTGAGAGGCAGTAATAGGAAGAACACACTGGGAGTCACTGAAAGGGGTAAGGTGAATGTCAGGTCGCATTTCGGGAGGCAGTGGAGTATCAGACTGACATGGGTTTAGTGAGGGACCTGACGAATTTTGTATATGAGATTGTCCAGACTGTGTTAATTGTCTTAAACTTGATGGCAGGAAATTTTCAAACGAATGTGTAGAGGTCAACATATTGTCGAATGGAGATGTAGGTGAGTTAGAGTGAGTGACGGTTGGGTGACTTATTCTATCCGTTGTAAGACCGTCACTGGCTGTGCCGCCAAATCGGTTGGAGAAGAACGATGAACAGATCTCAGAGTTTGAAGGGATCTGCCGGCTATCTGGTAGATTGGAAAGGACACGGGAAGAAGAAACACCAGGACCCTAAAAAAGACGTGAAAACCTGAATTAGTACACTTTATGGGAATAGTACCAACTTTAGAAAAATATTGTTGAGGTTATTAGCAATAACCATAGGGTATTCGAACTTAAACCATTAGTAGACTTCTAACCAGAACTAAAATCATTCCTAACGCTGAAACTCTTTGACTTGGACGTATTTAGGTGAAATAAATGTCTCTGAATCACAGGAGTGATGTTTGAATACCGTATATTTCTCATCAATACACTATCTTTTAATTATCATACGTTGTGTTATGGTTTGATTACTCTCGATGGCTTATTTAAATACAGTGAGTGGTTCATAGTAAGTATTTTGAAGAATATAGCTTTAAACCAATAGATATTAGCATTACCAAGATTTATCATGACTACAACAAATAAATAAACTATTCTGATGCTGCTACATGACTTTACTTTCTTCACTTGATTTTCTATAGGAGTTACAGAATATGCAACCAATCTAGACTTGACGAAGCCATCAAAACGCGTCCCAAGATCTCAATAAGAAACGAAGTATCCTAAAACGATCAGTTCAAATGGTATAGTCTTGGTTACAGTGACATACGACCAGTTCATGTAAGAATTCGCTAGTTGTACAGCACAGAAGCTTAAATAACCGACTAGTCGCCATAAGATTTATGTTAGTTTCTTCGGGACAAGTAGTTCGATTAACAAAACCAGATAAAGTATTTATGATGTCCATAGAAGTAAAGTGGAAGAATATTTGTGTTCATCAACAAAGGGAATGGTGCAAAGGATGAGGGCAACTTGAATTAATCAGTTACAGTTTTGACACGTACTCATTAAACTAACATTTGCATGTCACTTTAAGCCTTGTGTGAGAAAAATCCAGTTAATTAAGTATGAGGATAATCAGCATTACAATTGACTGTAGACACTTAAATACTATCTTAACAGAAAGAACATACCGGCAGTGCAACTCACATTTCTTACTATCAGTTAGTAATTCTTTGAAAGAGAAGACGGACGGACAAAATGTGTCAGCCACTTGGCAAAGCTGGGTACTCCCAACGACCTTATGTTCGAACAAAGCATTGCTTTTTGCTTGTATCTACCTAAAATGACTATACTAGCAAGCGCAACAGATTAATAAAATGGAAAACTAACAATTCGAGCGAAATTCATAAGTTAGGAAATAAGGTTAGTATAGCATTCTAATACTAACTTTTTCGAGACAATATGAACACATGGTGATGAATAATGAATATTCTTTGAGCGTGGTTTTCCTTAGTAGAATGAAAAGAGCAAGAACTAGGGGTTGAATAGGACAAAATAAGTTCTTTTTGATTCACTAGGTTCGTATTGGCCGTTTACGACTGAAGCATCACAATCAAAATTACAAATGGGGATCTCTCTACTCGTACAAACAATTCACTTAGAAATTGATGTGAATATGTATCATTATAGTGAAACAACCTAATTGATTGTATTTGGACCTTTACTCTAAACTTCACACTAAATTTTAACTAAATACATTCGTATAAATATATTGAACTCTACCTAGAAACTTGGTTTAAAAGTATCATAGGTTGTAAGTGGCTGACAAATTCGTGAAATAAAATAATTTCATTCCGGATGGCATTTGATTGAGCTAAAACAGACTTACGTGATAATAGTTGATGACTTAACTTACTCGGGGACGGAACATGCTGGCAAATCCATGGTTTCCCGGAACCACTGCTTTCGACGTTAGAGCCACTCTTTCAGGAGCTCTCGTCGGATGTCCATTTTGGGGAGCGAGTGATGCTTTCGAAATAGATACAGTGGACAATACAGAAGGTCTGTTAGTTGGAGTAGTATTCAGTGAGAGGAAATCTGCTATCCCCAACGTACGACCAGAAGCTGAACGATGTGTGTTTGGGAAAGCAGCCTCACTAGATGCACCAGGAATAGGACGAAGAAAATTCATTTGCGTAGCTGGTGGAGTCATACACAATGAGTTAGTTTGGTCATTCATCTGTCACGAGGACATGTTCGAGAAATAACAACGGTAAAGTGTCAGTTATTCGCGTTTACCTGAGCAATTTGATTGGACCCGAGTGACAGATTTTTCAAAGTGTACGATAGCATACTGTTCTGGATCCCTGCACCACCATGAACGTAGTTGGACGTCATGACTTTCCCAGTATGATGAAACTTCGTATCTTACGCAACTAAACCAAAATTAAAAGGGCGTCAACAATAGTTTGAGTGATTACTTTCTATTAAGAGAATGTTCAGGAGTAAACTACATCCCCTGTCCGATAAAAAGATGTGTAACAACACAGACTTTACTCCCGCCTAAAAACCGTTCAATATTGAAATAATTTCAAACATTTCTAGACTGAATAGAGGCTTCCGTTTGACTAACTTTCATGCTATGTAGCAACAAATCACTAGTATTTTCAATTAATGCTGTGGATTTGTACCAAGAAGCAGGAATAGAACAGTGGTCCTAAAAATTCAGTGATATTTTGGGTCCTTATGAAGATATCGGATATAGTACACTAAGTCTTATTAGTAGTGGTGAAACGTGGTCGCTCAGTATTGACTCAACCTATTAAGTGCTTCATGAGAATCCCTCATCTACATGATATTTCTCGCAATGGAATTTCTGCCCTTGGATTATAGGCGGTGGTTGAAATAAACCTAGCTTGTTTACAATTTTTGCGATTACTTGCAAATTTTGACAACTCTGTTCAACCTATGAAAACACTTTATTACCTAAATAATTTTTAAAAGTTGATTTGCATCATTCTCGTTTACTTTACGCATGTCTTAATGATTACGGTTCATTAGCTATACGTGTTCGCATAAATACCTTGTGGACTTTTGTGATTATTGTTTGCTATTACTTGCATTTCTTTCATTACTTCTCGTAATTTGTACAATTACCACTATTGAATACAAATTGTTGTGCAGCGGTAAATCCCCAAAATTAATAGTTCTGTAAGTTTTCGATATTTGGTGTTGACCTGATTAGTTTTAAAGGACTCATCTAGCTGAAGGCTCTCGGTCACGCATCCGCATCAGATCACGGGTGAGTACACTGTGCTCCGCATCGCTAACAACCGTTAGCCAGCTTAGACCAAATAATTCCTGATATATCGGTAGCCTTTCAAACATATATTTGAACCTCTTCATCTCTGACTTCTGATTGGACTGGGTTGGCATACTTCGATTACGAAGGTGTTACGCGTAGAGACGTCTTCGAACTGCGAATGAGTTCTGCATGTTTAGTCGTTTAAAGGAACACTATCTTTGATCTTCCATTCCACTTTTGAACGTCCCATAGTATGACACATTGAGAACCACTCACAGATGCACTGCTGCACACATATGCTTCTTGTTTGCAATTATCCACTGTTACGGTAACAGAACTGTAGTATATTTTCTGTCTATGTTTACAGATCACAGTGATACCCTCATTACATGCTTCGTCTGGATATACATCTCGGATTATAGCAATTATAGTCGGAAATACTAACCACTTATAATTGTGGATTACGTAACCAAAAGAAACTAGAACACGCCTATTCCTGACAATTTATGTATATTTTTCTCATGTGCAAAGTTTATATTTGGTATATTAACACAACATCGTTTCGTAAGGACTTTGCCATTATTCTTGGAATCGATATATTTTGGTGTATCACAACCTCGCCCTAACTTCCTTGCATGACATTTGTTATTTGTTTATTATTAATACCGTTCCTCATGTTTTAGCTCACACCATTTAGCATGTTTCCTTTTAATTACACACGAAAACTTTGAATCTATATCTGACATTCCACAGAATTATTCTTCCTATATTTGTAGTGGCATTGGTTCCTAACCAAACGATCTTTGAAGCCATGCATATAATTACCGAAAACATTTGCATTCAACATGTGCACTTAGAGGTGTAATAATTTTGAGTATTCGAATTATGGTATAAACTGGTAATCCTGGCAACAACGCAATTTACTCAAGAGGTATTAGATGAACGCGAACGAATGCCTTGTATTTGGAATTCAAAATCAAGCAGTCATCAATACAAAGGAGTCATTGGTTCATATAAACACCACATCCACCACAACTCAAATTGGAGTGTAAGTGTTTGTAATCGATTGTAAGTCTTCTTTTTAAGTTCATCTTACGTCTGTCTGACAGTGTATAGGATATAGACTCTGTATTATCTAGAATGCACTCGTTAGTATTAGAATTAACAACCAAAATCGGAACAGACCCACTCGATTCATGGAATTGCATTCAATCATCATGTCGGTTGTGTAATGAAACCACTGATATTTAGAATTTGCATCATAGCTTTTCCAACACTATCCTCCCCCACAAAATAATGTAGGGTCCTTACATCGCAGTGTTATGGCAGCTTTGACGTTCCTAAATCGCATTATCTTCTTAAATCTCACACTTCAATTATTATATGTGAGTATTTTGGGGTACACACCTACATGTAATTTGAGGCATTCCATCATGTGAATTTGACGTGCATAAAAATTATGATACATATTCTTTTTGTTATTCATATTAGAATGTAGAGATTAATATGCATTGATATATGTAATTAACACACGTGATTCGTCTAGACTTGATTCACCTGTGAAACAGTCAAATGGAAAACATGCATCTGTCTCGTACTCATTAGGATAATCTTGGAATTGATTTGGATTCTCTGTCTGTGCAATCTGGGCCAACTGGTTCTCTGACTACTTCGGGCAACTTGCTATTCCATCTAATTCATCATACCACTGACTAATGATTCTACTCAACAAACATTGTTCGTGAGAATATCTAACATCTGATACAATAACATCAGAAATGTGACCAGAATTCGACCCGTTCCGAACGTATTCGTCACACTCACTAGGAATATCACTAGAGGTAAATTTCTTGTGAAGAAGAATAGCATTTGATTGGACATCAGAATTTGATTTCTCTAAAATATTTCCCCCAAATTTATTGAGTTTCATTAGAGAACAATGGATCATTAGAAAAATCAGCATCTACCAGAAGTGAACCCGGTTTTTGATCATGATGTGACTCATTCAACATATTATTCTCAGAGTTATGAGAAATTTCATCAGGAACATATGAATTATTACGACGAACCATATCTGGTACAATAGCACGAGAAATCTGACAAGAAGTTGGTTGATTAGAAACTTTTGTCTCACATTGATTCTGGGCTTCATTCAATTCTGGACTGTTATGTGACGTTATACCGCTTCTCCAAGTCTCGGATAAAGATAAGTGACCATTAGAATCATCCAAAATAATAGGATCACAATCGCAAATTTTAGCATTATTTTCTGCGAAATGAACCATGGTATTACAAAGTGACTGAATGTGTCCAGTTTTACCATATTTAAAGCACTCAGAATTACGGAATGCACATGAATTACATAAGTGAAACTTGCCACAGAACAAGCATCTACAAACTTGTGCTCGTCTTCGTTAACTTGGCTTGCCGTGATATATGCCATGTACAAACAACTTATCAATTACTAATCCAGCAAACATAAAACTTTCTTATATTTCATGTTTGTTCTCTACATTAAATGTTGCTTTTATATCAATCTGATCACGCCTGTATATATATATATTATTATTATTATATATATATATTATATATTATTATTATATATATATTATTATTATTAACTGTTTCACAATTTAGTGAATTGTTATCTGAATGACCTTGATTATGTATTGGACTGCGACGACGTAGTCAAGTAGTGTAATTCCCTATGTTCCGGCGAGTCATTTAATCGAATGTTTTTCCTTTGCTTCATTCTAAATTTGTACTAGTTGCTTGAGAGTTACATAAGGGACTGAAATCGGTTTATCTGGAAATGCCAAAGTCTTTATTAAACTGTATGCTTCTTTCCTGATGAGCGTAAAGAAACAAGCCACAATATTAAAATACTCAATATCTTCCTCGGTCATGGCCCAGATTTCGAACTCCACCTTGTAATCCTCAAAAGCATTAAAATCTGAATGTATGTTCAACCATCCCATCACAGGCTCCATCGCGACTCCAATGTGGTGATTCGAGATATTTGAACTATAGTATACACTAGTGATCCCAGCAATAACGCAATTTAACCAAGAAGTATTCGACGAGCATGAACGAATGTACTGCATTTGGAATTCGAAATCAAGCAGTCATCAATATAAAAGAATTCATTGGTTCATTCAAGCACCACAGAAAGTCAACAATGGTGGATGCGGCAATAACCAATCGAAATTGCATGGCTCAGTCATGCAGGTGCGGGCACTATAACCTATTTCTTTTTGTATTGCATACAACACTCTCTTCCCAGTTCAAACATGTCCTTCATAAACGCTAGACATCACAACGCTGATCGTCAACATAGGAAAAGTCGGTTTAGAAAATGATATGACTTCCACATATGATACTGTAGATTAGGTAGTTTCATTGTGAAAAATCTACAGATTTGTGGTTAGGTTTATTAATATCATGGCAAAGACTAATGTGCCAGTACCGAAAAAGACCATAATTCTACATATTTTCATGATCGTGGATATATATTTGGACTTGTGAAGGTGCATCTTTTCGACCAAAACAAGTGGCTCATACGTTTTGCATATATTTGTTGCTATGTTTGGCCAAATCATTTTTTATACGCTTTGGTTTGTTAAATGATTCCAGGTATATTCATATTTTTATTGGCCCGCCACAATTATTTAGTGAGCCGTTGTTTATCTTATTTATTATTGTAATAGCGTGTTCAGTGTGTTTTTGTTCATCTGCTACTGTGCTACAACTACTGTTACCTCTATATATAACGTACCTGATTGAAGACATGGACATAGAGAACACCACTGTTAAATGTTGTCCTGATGTCCTCAAACTATCTGAACTTACTATCACAACCATTAGTACAATAGCTGGGTAAAACCCAACTCCATATCGGGCAAATAGTCCTAGAATTTGGTTTGCTCAATTAGAAGCTATATTTTCGGCTAGTAAAATACGCCCACAGACAGCCAAGGATGCACATATACTGAAAGCCCTTCCTAAAGAAATTGCAGCTGGAGATGACAACCTCATCGACCAAGTGCCAGAGGGTGAACCAAATTACAATTTAAAAGCCGAAATCATACGACTTACGTGAGTCTTGGATTAAAAGAGACTACGGCAATTAATGACGGTCTCTGATCTTGGAGACAGAAAACCATTTCACTTTTTGTGATACATGAAACAGTTGATTGGATTCTATAAAACATACGATTGGGTTTTAAAACAGATGGCATGCGTTGCGAGTTGAATAAGTGTGCGAGGCTGCTTGTATGAGAAGTAGAATAGTAAGTGCACTCGTTCATCAACCAGTCATAGCGAGTCCATTTGTACGACTTCAATAAGTGGCCTTCAACATAAGATGTAGATTCACGGTGGTTTTAATAGTTTCTTTTGTAAAGAGATCTATCTGAGTGAACCAAAAGTAAGCCGTTCTTTTTAATTGATACACAAGATTTGGACTTGGATGATTTGCATTTTCCACCCTGCTGTCATTAGGTTTTTCTCTTATAGTCAGCAAACGATCATTAATTCACATCTAATCCTTTTAGGAAACTTCAATAGAATTAATTTTCACAGAAATGTTATGAATTTTTCTCCAGTAAGTTGATCTATTTACACGAAGACTAACTTAAATATACTATATCTTATAATCTCTATAAGGCTAGATGATGGTTCAGAACCTATGTGAAATTCAGTAGGCATTTAAAGTCAATACAAAAGTCGTACATAATAGTAACATCTATTTATATAACGCCAACAGTATAACTGATATGTCGGAGGAAAATTTAGTTTGATAGTCAGATATAACTTTCATTAGAATCTGAACAACCTATAAAACCCATATTTTCTGATTGCTTATATTTCAAGTGACCTAGTCGTATTCATTTTTGTGCTTCATATTTTGTGTGTGTGATTTTACTGAAGAAATAACCCATTATTCCGGTCCTACCTTTGATCTTAATCCACCCTAGAGTTTGTGTTATTCTGGTACTGTAAATAGTTATCAATCAGCCATGTCATCGCAACCAGCATTCTATCAATTTACTTTGAGTCTTGCAACTGATTATTAAATCATAATTCATAACAACAACAGAACAACTCATTGGTTAATGAAACATTTTGACGGAGTTTTAGTGCTTATCATACGTAAAAATGATCATGAATGGACACTTTGAAACTTTAAAAAATTACCCACTTGTTCTGTTTCAACAAAATTGGCAACATCGCCACAATCATTTAACCCGCGTACATGAAAACGGGTACCAGGTCTCTGAGCTGACACTCTTGATACGACACCAACTCGAGCTTGACCAACGCTGCAATAGACTGTACAAACCTCG
>NC_031498.1:10255501-10291075 GCF_000237925.1 Schistosoma mansoni
TGCAGTTTTTAGGAAACGGGTACTAGGTAAGGATGGATAATCTATCGACAAATTATTGAAACTTCACCAGTTGAGATGGCTGGGACATTCGTTACATATATCCAGCCACCGATTGCCGCTACATGCAATGTTTTATGGTGTAGGATTAAGTCGGAAGAAAGGTAGGGGCGATCAGACCAGAACGTGGCACAAATCCATGAAGTCACTGACAATGGGACTGGGCCATGTTGGTAGGTGTAGATAAATTCAACAAGGATTTAATTGATTTAACAGAAAAACTGATAACAGACATGCTTGGAAAAATTCTTAGAGAAAAATGATTACCAACTCTACTTACAATAATCTAAGACCACGTGGCTCACATCTACCTCATATGTATAGTTTACCAAAAGTTCACAAAGATGAAATTCCCTTTAGACCTATCCTATGAATGATCAACTCACCGTATCACAAAGTTGCACGCTGTCTGACAGAAAAACTAGAGCCTTTCCATCAAAAATTAGCAACATATACGTTAAGAGATTCATTCCAGTTTGCTGATAGACTAAATCGTACGAATGTCGCCGATAAGTTCATGGTTTCTTTTTATGTAACATCCTTGCTCATCAAGGTACTTTTTTTTAGAACTATTGAGACGATATGGACTGGGAGAAAGGAACGAGAACGATGACAGATTTGCAAATCTGTGTGCATTCAACAAAATGGTTATAGACGGCACAATATTCCCATACAAACGCATACACAAAGCTGCATGGGTCTCACCGAATCACACACGGAGAAACAGATCGGCTATATTTGCATCAGTAAAAAGTTCAAAAGGACAATGGAGGGGAACAAGGAGAGGAGCTGACATAACTTCAGATCACCACCAACTGGCGGTTGCCAAGATAGCATCGAAGCTAAAGAAACAATGGACAACTGGGGAAACAACATTAGAAAGGTTCAATACAGACGTCTTTCAACACACTGACAAACTCAAGCAATTCTACATAGTTCTCAACAACAGGTTCCTAGACTTACAGGATCTACTGAAAGAAGAAAAAACCACTATGGAGGGCAGCCGGAAAGGGATCAAATAGGCACTAACTTCAATGTGTCAGGAATTGATCGGCAGAGAGAAGCATCACCATAAGGAATGGATCTTTATGGAAACCCTGGACAGGATCCAAGAAAGGTAGAACAAGAAGACATCAATTAACAACAGCAGAACAAGAACAGAAAAACTTAAGGTACAAACCGAGTACACAGAAACAAAGAAGAGAGTGAAGAGGAGCATTAGAGCTGACAAGCAGAAACATATGGAAGGCCTAGTGGAAAAATCTGTAAGATAAGGAAATATTAGACAGCTATATGACGCAACGGAGAACTCTAAGAGAACGTAGTAACTGAGGAGATCGTTTAAGGGGAAAGAAGCGAGACACCACCCAGATTCAGATAGAAGATCCAGTAGCAGTACACTTTGAAGAACTCTTGAATAGACCAGCTCCATTGAACCTACCAGACATCAAAGCAGCACACATGGGCATTCCTATAGTTCTCACTCCACCGACGATCGAAAAACTCAAGATGGTCATCAGATGAATCAAGAGTGGGAAGGGAGCAGAACCTGACAATATACCAGCCGAAGCACTGGAACCAGACATAGAAGCAACTGCAAGCATGATCCACGTTCTATTCAGGAAGACTTGGGGGGAGAAACAAGTGCCACTGACAGACTGGAAAGCAGGATACTTCATCGAGATACCAAAGAAAGGAGATCTGAGCAAATGTGAGAACGTAGCTACAGAGGCATCACACTACTACCGGTACCAGAGAAAGTTTTCAACGGAGTGTTACTGAACCCGTTGAAAGATTCAGTAGACGTCCAACTTCGAGGTTGACGGGCTGGACTCAGTAAGGATCGGTCGTGCACAGACCGTATTGAGACACTACAGATCATCGTTGAACAATCAATTGAATGGAATTCGTCACTATACATCAACTTCCTTGATTATGAGGAAGCACTTGACAGAGTGAATGGAATAACATTATGGAAACCTCTTCGACACTATGGTGTACCGGAGAAACTCGTCAACATCATCCGTAATTCACATGACGAACTACGCTGCAGAGTTGAGAATGAAGTACAGATGGCGGATACATCCCGAGTGAGGACCGGAGTCAGACAAGGCTGCCAACTCTACCCCTTTCTCCTTCTTCCGGTGGTTGACTGAATTATGAAGACCTCGACATCTGAGGAGAAGCACGAAGTCAAATGGATAGGTTGGATGCAACTAGATGATTTGGACTTCGCAGATGTCTTAGGCCCTCCTATCCCATGCATACGAGCAAATGCAAGTCAAGACGAACAGTATAGTAAAAGCCACTGCATCAGTAGGACTCCATATACACAAGGGGAAAATAAAGATCCTCAAATACAACACGG
This sequence comes from Schistosoma mansoni, assembly GCF_000237925.1. Lineage (NCBI taxonomy): Eukaryota > Metazoa > Platyhelminthes > Trematoda > Strigeidida > Schistosomatidae > Schistosoma > Schistosoma mansoni. Next base: position 10,257,927 of record NC_031498.1, read on the forward strand.
AGAACACCAACCCCAGTCGCACTTGATGGAGAAACTCTGGTAGAGGTGGAAATATTCACAATTCTGGATAGTATCATCGACGAACGTGGACGTTCTGACGCAGACTTAAAGGCGAAGATCGGCAAACCATGGGCCGCATTCCCACGGTTGAAGAACATACGGAAGTCAAAACATTTGTCTGCAAGCCAACATCAAGGTCACAATCTTCAATACGAACGTCAAGATGGTGAGTTCTTTTGTATGGGGCTGAAACTTGGATAACTACCACAACTATTATCAGGAAGGTGCAAGTATTTGTGAACAGTGGTCACCGCAAGATACCCAATGCCCGTTGATTGGATATAGTGGATAGGAAATATATTGAAGAAACCACCAGACCGCATCGCGAAGCAAGGACTAACTTGGAATCCTGAAGGAAATCGAAAAAGATGAGTTTCAAAAAACACACGGCGTCGAAAATCGGAATCAGACATGAATAGAATGCATAGTGACTGGGAAGGATTGTCCAGGACAGAATAGTATGGAGTATGCTATTGAACCGTCTATGCTCCTTCATGAGGGTTAACGGGTGTGGGTAAGTAACCTAATCAAAACACGGATCTTATTCCAACAACGTGTCTTGCATCGTGCTACATACTGAGTGCGTAATGGTTTTTAGACGTTAAAGTTGATCAGTCATGTTCTCACTGGTTTTTAAAAATTGAGAAATATCCTTATGACTTGTCAAACAGCTTTTCTAGTTGTGCGTTTCTGTACGGTGATTTGCATCGCTAACGAAAAAAGGCATTTCGGAAGTTACTTACTGATTGTCTTCCAATAATGTCAAGTATTATTAACATCAGCCTAATGAATATTGAAATTTAAAGGCCCAAGCATAAACCACAACGTTTAATATGAAGTAGAACTAAAATATATTGACGGCTTGGAACGATGCTAAGGGTCGGACCACAGACGTTTTAAATTAGCTGTATAATAATAAAAGATAAGAAAATTACGGAGAATACGGAGTTTAAGAATGCTAGGTGTTAATAGTAACATCCTAGCACAGCTCCTTTGACATAACAGCCGGAATGCAGGTACGTAAACGATCCATATGCTACAAATTGGACATAATTATGATGGGCATAGAGTTAAATTAATAAGTTCTTATTTGCCTCCGACATGTCAGGTTCACATTTTTTCCACATTACTATCGGTGGTTTGGAATGAAATGCTGTGCAAATAAAATACTATTACACCAGACTTATGAAATATTTCACAACAGCAGGGATTTTCTACAATGAAATAGTTATGGAGATATGGCAAAGTAGGTAATAATCAATCGTGTTAGATGGAACTGTACAATAAAAGTACGGTTGTTGTGAATCTCTTAGAATAAGGCGCATGATGCGAACTGAGTCCCTGTTGAACACATATTAAGGATGTAAAGTATATTATCTAGGTTTGAGTAGGCTCTACGCATCTGCATACCTATAAACTTAGTTCAGGAGAGGAGGAAAGGAGAACAGAGGAGCATTATGGTAAATGAATTAAAGTAGTTGATAAATCCTAGTTTTTTTACAGGATGTGGAACTCAAAATATTCGATGTCAGCAGAGCAAACTATCATTAGAGAACCTGCTAGTGGACCGTAGAAACTATGTTCAGCATGTAGTTAAGTGTGACAAAGTGGAAGAGGCCTGTACTAATGTAAAAGCTGAAGTATAAAGGGGCATAAATGTTTGTAAATTTTTAAAAAAATATCGAAAGGTAAGAGGTTGAAATACCTAAATAGCCCAATAGTTTCTTAGCTTTTCGTTTATCTTTTACTAAGTCTTAACCTTTTAATCACCGTATAATGGTCTAAATGTGGAATAGTTCGCCAAACAAAAAAGAAACCATAACTTCCCGAGGTAATAGGTGTAGGAAAACAAATTGAATGTCATCAGGTGATTGCCTTAAACCTAATCATACGAACTTTTAAACGTGCAAACTTTTGTATCTCTGGATTGAAATTATCACTCTCACCTTCACTGTTTGCAGGTAGTGACTTCATCTCCCTCCCATTATGCTATAAGCCTTTATGGGTTATGTTTCGGACATGATTATATCGTACTCTGAGCCCTAGGTTTCACAACCTGTTAGAAAAATCTATTTCAACTTCCATAATTTTAAAAGTTGTTAATGTTTATGGACCATTAGGAGATAGTGTTATAGTATTGTTTATTACTTTGAGATAAAGTATGAATTTCCGAACTAGGTGAGTAAGTGAGAATTCATCAGATAGACGGCTGATATCATAGTCTGATGGGTGAACAGCGTGGGAATATAATCATTATAAGGCGATTGGTGACTAATTGGAAACTATGACAGGACAGTAAAATATATGTACGATATGGTAGTGATAGGAAATAGACAAGAGAAAATTCATATTGTTTTGGGGTTTTCAGCACTTCTTGTGGAAAAGACTCGAATGTTACAGGTCTTCCATTGCAGCAGGCTCGAAATGCATAATGATTCAATGAAACATGGCGTGCGGTTATTATCAGGCCTAGGATATCCCGGACCACTGTTAAACATAAAACCACTAGGATATCTGTACATTTTAAGTAATCATGAAAAGGTACACAGAGTTCAACGAAAAACTGTTAGTAAGGTTGGAACTGGGAAATGAGGAACATGAGCTACAGCAGCATTAGAAAGTATAAGATTGAGACAAACGAGTGGGATAACCATGGGCAGTCAGAAGTATAATGGCCACAGTGATTAGGCCTACGATGATAGGGCTTACCCTCGATACGGTACACCAAGAGGGTTTCAGGAGCAAAGTAGTATTACCTAGAAAATCTTTTTGCTGGTCGTCCTGTGTGTGTTAGAAAAAGCCAAATAAGCTGTTGTAGTAGGTTTTTGTTCATTTTTGTGGAACGAAACATTTTGGGCTCGAGGATCTAATTTCAAACACACACACTCGATTTATGAGGAAGTAAATAAATACTTGAGCTAAAATGTTTTGACACTACAAATTCTTAATCACCCACTTTTGGTTGTTACAGACCTAAGGAAATAATATGCAGTGAAGACATCTAGAATTGTAGCCACTTGAGATTAAAATGTAAATAAGGTGAACTAGAGACTAGATGTTAGGTCATTTATAAGAAGAATGTGTTAGTATAAGAAAAAAAGCGGGCAAACGGAATGAGGAGCATCAAGAACCTGCTTGTCTATTTTCTCCGAATACCGAATAATTGTAAACCAACACAACTATCAATTTCATGTTCATTGACTGGATAATCGTCATTGTCTTCTTCTTCATGTTCACAAACAGGTTTTCAGTTTTGGTTTGGCATATTTCATAAATTATGGTTAGAACAATTTAATCAAGTTCAATCAAAACCGATTGATTTCAGCCAGTCTGTGTCAGGGATGAGTTCGAAGAAATCAGATGAACTTCAGCTTAAATCATTTCCGTTTGGTAATAACATAAATATTAATGCTGATAATGGTAGTAATACTTTTCCGTTCAGTTGATAATTGAACAGGAAGTTTAGTCCTAACGTGGTTTGCATTTCTCAAAGTTTTGCTGTGTTCTTACGCAACAAAAGTACCATTTCCGATCTAAATAATCTATTCTGAGCTATACGTTCGGTAGATTACTGTTTTTTGAGTTTCACTCAACCTAATAGTTCACTATGGTTTTGCCTCAGCTCACTATCGGTTTTTTAGTTTTCACGTAAAGACTAGTTTTTAGCTTATCGTAACCCGTTTTTATCCACTTTTGCCCGTTTTTGTGCACTGAGTTTCTTTTAACGGTCCTAGACTTATTGCTCGTATTTATAAGATAGTCTATATCATTAGTCATGAGAAATTCATGCAAAAGACCTGGTTGCTGTTTCGTTGTTACATTTGGCATACAATGTGACAACTGAAAAGGTCGGTTCCAAGAAGCGTGCACAGATCTAACAGAAACAGCCTATAGAAGACTCAGCAAGTTTGATCGTAGGTGGGTATGTGTTACGTGTAACACTGATACTGGGTACCGTCATTGCCCTACTGACAGGTCTGAGGAACAAGTTGTCTAAAAACTTGGTAAATGACATTATCACGACGGGTAGCAAAACAGGAACGCTTAGTGCGAACAAGAAAAGGGATGTCGACAGGTCGTTTATCGACGGTGCAGGTAAAAGCACGAGTGATGACGTGCAGAAACTCAGCACCATCTTAACATTGACGGTGATCGACTCCCTCAGTAAACTTGGATCCCCCAGGGAAGAGTCCTTTAATGAAACAGTGGTTCCTAAAAACCCTATAGGTAGTTGGACCAACGTTAACAGGGGTAGAATGGACCAAGCGTCACCACCTAAGCTGAACATCCCAAGTACTGTGCGGAAATCAATAGGTGACTTGGCAGGACAGTCTACCCCCAGGACTGTCCGCCCGGCCATCACCGAGCCTAGGAATCAAAAACGCGCTTCGACATCCAAACAACAAGGTACCAAACCTAGACGCCCTGGAAAACCTGGGAAATCAATTACCGTTCGTGACGACTTTGTCATAATCATGAACCTTATTGACAACCCTGATCTTCCTCTCAGTATGCAGGACAAAAATGATAGGATGCTCTGGGGAAAATTGAACAAGAGGCTTGAACTCCCTAGAATAGAGCCTTTGACGGTCATACGGCTCACTCGAGGGAAGGACTCTAACCACCAAAATCACTCGGGGCTGCTCCGTATAACACTTAAGAATGCTTCCGACGTAGAGGACGTCCTGCTAGCGAGTCACTTACTGAAATCCGATGGGAACGTAAGAATACTGCACGACATACCGTATTCTGAACGAAATCTCATCTGGAACATCCCTAAGGAATCTCGCGAGGCGATTTTCCGTGGAAGAAATATCATTGTGCAAGGTGTACTTGGAAAATATGGACCCAGCTCAAGCAAACTCTGATATTCGGGAATGGAAATTCAATGAGCATTCCTTGAAACTCAAAATCATACTGACCTAACAAGTGGCGCGACTAGCCAAGAAAGACGGAGACTCTAGACCCCAGCTATTGAAGATACCGTTCCCCTCCTCCCATATGGCGGCTGCAACTCTGGAAGCATTTCGTGCCAATAGACGACGGTTGCCAACAGGCTTCTTTATGCATCCGGATAGGCCACACGACAGCATGATCAAGCACAAACGCAAGCTGGAGCTGACAATTACACTTGTGGACTGTCTTGGTCATAAAAAACGTGTAAAGGACAGGGACTACAAACTCGGTAAACATTGAATAGGTAAGCTACCTGTTCACTCACGCAAGGCTCATATACACACACAGGAAGATGCTCACGAGTTCCAGATTGAAAGCATAAACTGCTTATACACGAACGCCGCGAGTTCGCCAAACAAAATGGATGAGCCACGTGAACTTAGCAACGCTAATGATGCTCACCTGATAGAAATATCCGAAACTCGGATACCGTCTACGTTTACGAACCAGGAGTTAGCAATACCTGGAATGTCTTTATTTCGCAACGACAGGGAAAGTGGAATGGGGGTCGGGGTAGCATTATACATACGATCACGTCTGGAGGCGCACTAACTTCACAACTAAGAGTTTCCTAATCTTGATGAATCAGTATGGTGCTCAGGAAGATTGTCTACTATCTCGAGGTGTCTAGTTGGAGTCATCTACAGGAAGCCCACTGCTGACATCGAGTATGACAATTGTCTGCCGGAAGGATTAACCAGTTCTACGAGTCTTGGATTCTCTCATACCCTGATTCTAGGGCACTCCAATCTTCCTAGAATCAACTTCGCGGAACATACCTACATCGGAGGTGACAACTCTACTGAAGCTCGGTTCATCAACCTCATTGATGATCTGGGATTATTCGAAGATGTGAAGTCGACAACTCGTTGAAGAAACAGTCAGACGCCGTCGCGCTTAGACTGGGTATTCACAAATGAAGAATTCCTAGTCGACGACCTCTCAATCCTGGCTCCCCTGGGGAAAAGTGATCACGCCTTCCTATCCTTCAGTTTTGTCAGCAAAACTGAGCTAAGATGTCCCACCAACAACAGACGCTGGAATTTCAGACGGTTGAATGTGTTAGATTTACATGACTATCTACAAAAGTTGGAATGGGATGTTCACCCTCAACTTGAAGTGAATTATCATTGAGATTTCTTACTGCACACGCTCTTATGTGCTACTAAGCATTCAGTTCCTCAAATGGTCCCAAAAAGCTACAAACAACCTACGATCATCAAGAACCGCACTCTTCGTTTGCTAAGCTACAAAAGACACATTTGGGCCGAATATAAACGAACTGACAACAACGACGCATACTGGCAATACAAACATATAAGGAACATATGCATAAAGTTACTAAGAGAAGACAGGCTTCAGTAACAGACCAAGCTTATCGATAAATTTGTCCTGTTATGCAGCTTCTCTTCGACAAGGCAAAACTGGAGTTTCCCAACTGCTTGGTCCTAATGGTCCGACCAATAACGACGGTGATGCCGCTAATCTTTTGGCTGAACAATACTCTCAGACATTTCGGCCGATCCACATCAACTATGCTGATGAAAGCTTCACCTGCACCTGTACAGGACTTTCCGAAGTGGACCTGAGCGCTGAACTGGTGTTCCGTGAACTGCAGCACATGAGAAAAGACACTTCTCCCTGTCTGGATATGATTCATTCTGCTATACTGAGGGAAGCAGCTTCAATCCTGGCATCACCCTTAAGTGTGACGTTTTCACACTCATTAAGCCGAGGCAAACTGCCGGAAATCTGGAAGCTGGCTCACATCACACCAATTTTCAAAGGAGGTCGACGCAGTGAACCCTCAAGCTACCGACCAGTGGCCCTTCTCTCCATACCTTCTAAAATTATGGAGTCTCTAGTATACATGAATACTTATTATCCTTAATGTTCTTCTCACACCAACAGCATGGTTTCAGAAAGGGTCATTCTTGTATGACCAATCTACTGACTGCAGTGGATAGATGGACAACCATCCTTGATCGCAAGGGGAAGGTTGACGTCATTTACCTTAGTTTCTCAAAAGCTTTTGTAAGGTCAACCACATATGGAGCCCTACTGATGCAGTGGCTTTTACTATACTGTTCGTCTTGACTTGCATTTGCTCGTATGCATGGGATAGGAGGGCCTAAGACATCTGCGAAGTCCAAATCATCTAGTTGCATCCAACCTATCCATTTGACTTCGTGCTTCTCCTCAGATGTCGAGGTCTTCATAATTCAGTCAACCACCGGAAGAAGGAGAAAGGGGTAGAGTTGGCAGCCTTGTCTGACTCCGGTCCTCACTCGGGATGTATCCGCCATCTGTACTTCATTCTCAACTCTGCAGCGTAGTTCGTCATGTGAATTACGGATGATGTTGACGAGTTTCTCCGGTACACCATAGTGTCGAAGAGGTTTCCATAATGTTATTCCATTCACTCTGTCAAGTGCTTCCTCATAATCAAGGAAGTTGATGTATAGTGACGAATTCCATTCAATTGATTGTTCAACGATGATCTGTAGTGTCTCAATACGGTCTGTGCACGACCGATCCTTACTGAGTCCAGCCCGTCAACCTCGAAGTTGGACGTCTACTGAATCTTTCAACGGGTTCAGTAACACTCCGTTGAAAACTTTCTCTGGTACCGGTATTAGTGTGATGCCTCTGTAGCTACGTTCTCACATTTGCTCAGATCTCCGTTCTTTGGTATCTCGATGAAGTATCCTGCTTTCCAGTCTGTCAGTGGCACTTGTTTCTCCCCCCAAGTCTTCCTGAATAGAACGTGGATCATGCTTGCAGTTGCTTCTATGTCTGGTTCCAGTGCTTCGGCTGGTATATTGTCAGGTTCTGCTCCCTTCCCACTCTTGATTCATCTGATGACCATCTTGAGTTTTTCGATCGTCGGTGGAGTGAGAACTATAGGAATGCCCATGTGTGCTGCTTTGATGTCTGGTGGGTTCAATGGAGCTGGTCTATTCAAGAGTTCTTCAAAGTGTACTGCCTACTTGATCTTCTAATCTTGAATCTGGGTGGTTGTCTCGCCTTCTTTCCCCTTAACCGATCTCCTCAGTTTACTACGTTTCTCTTAGAGTTTCTCCGTTGCGTCATATAGCTGTCTAATATTTCCTTATCTTACAGATTTTTCCACTAGGCCTTCCATATGTTTCTGCTTGTCAGCTCTAATGCTCCTCTTCACTCTCTTCTTTGTTTCTGTGTACTCGGTTTGTACCTTAAGTTTTTCTGTTCTTGTTCTGCTGTTGTTAATTGATGTCTTCTTGTTCTACCTTTCTTGGATCCTGTCCAGGGTTTCCATAAAGATCCATTCCTTATGGTGATGCTTCTCTCTGCCGATCAATTCCTGACACATTGAAGTTAGTGCCTATTTGATCCCTTTCCGGCTGCCCTCCATAGTGGTTTTTTCTTCTTTCAGTAGATCCTGTAAGTCTAGGAACCTGTTGTTGAGAACTATGTAGAATTGCTTGAGTTTGTCAGTGTGTTGAAAGACGTCTGTATTGAACCTTTCTAATGTTGTTTCCCCAGTTGTCCATTGTTTCTTTAGCTTCGATGCTATCTTGGCAACCGCCAGTTGGTGGTGATCTGAAGTTATGTCAGCTCCTCTCCTTGTTCCCCTCCATTGTCCTTTTGAACTTTTTACTGATGCAAATATAGCCGATCTGTTTCTCCGTGTGTGATTCGGTGAGACCCATGCAGCTTTGTGTATGCGTTTGTATGGGAATATTGTGCCGTCTATAACCATTTTGTTGAATGCACACAGATTTGCAAATCTGTCATCGTTCTCGTTCCTTTCTCCCAGTCCATATCGTCCCATGATATCTTCATATCAGGTGTTGTCTATTCCGACTTTGGAGTTTACGTCTTCCATCAGGGTTGTCAGGTCTTTCACTTAGCACGTCACTATGATCGATCTCAGTTTCTCATAGAACTGATCTTTATCGTCTTCATTGTTATCATTCGTGGGTGCATAACATTGAATAGCATTAATTGTGATTCCCTCCTCCTTTGTTTCGAAGAATGCTTTGGTGATTCCGGATCCATGAGGTTTTCATCCTATAGGTGCTTTACGTGCTTCTTTGGACAGCATCAGAGCAACTCCCTGAGTGTGTGGTGCATTTTATTTTTCCTGACCTGAGAACAGCAGCATTTCTCCCGAATCTATCCTTTTCTGTCCAGCTTTGGTCCAGTGGTTTCTACTTATTCCGAGCACCACCAAGCTGTATCTCGTTTCCGCAGCTATTTGGTCGGTTCTTCCGGTCTCGAACATTGTCCGGATATTCCATATGCCTATGATGATAGTTGCTCTGGTTGTTAGAAGGGGCATCGGCCTCGTGACACCCGAAGAATCTCAGCTTTCGTCATGAGGCGTCATAATTCTCCCTTCAACTTGGAAGGTATAGTTTAAATGGTTTAATTTATTTATTCTGATCGGCGTGTTTTAACAAGATTGTTTTCTATGGGATGGCGTTGCTGACCCAATACCCATTATTCCTTCTTTACCTAGACTTCGGCTTTCCGGTATCTCTTTATTGTTCGAATAGGTGACCAGTGACTTCTAAGCGTGGCAAGATATCAGTCGATGGGTTTACAACTGTAAGCGCTTGGAGTTTTCATTTCTCAGACTCCTTTTGTCACATTGGGGGGGGGAGAGAAAGGGCAATAATGATAAATAATTATTTAAAAGTATCTTTAAATGTCTTTAACAGTTCTGATGTCCCTAATTATCGCAATGAACACACCTCTGGTTGCGAACACTCGGTCAAGCATCCTTACCAGATCACACTCCGGAAAGTTTTATTGCGCATCGTTTTCGATCACTATTCGGCTCATATTCCATAGAAAGCGTTTTACAGACCTTTGGCTCAGATATATGTTCGTATCGCATGATTGTTTACTTCCGATTCAGTTGGCTTAAAGAGCACTGTACGAGAAGATTTTCTGTACAGTAGTGTCCTCAAGTATTGGGTATCCATGGCATCTAGTTTCTCTAAAGCTCGTCATATGTTACATTCCAATTTCGCTCAATCAGTTTAGTCTTTTTACTGATTGTGATTGAACCCTCATTTTATCAAAATTTAACCTTAAAATCCCTCTGTCAAATGCAGTAGGTTGATTTTTCTCGCCACAAGTTTGTAGTTTTCGTTTACAACCTGAAGATTATCATCTGACCCTAAGCATTTCGTGGCGGATATTTTGTTTGCCTTCCAAGGTCATCGGTTTCTCAAAAATGTCATTTCTTAAAAACTGTCGTGTTTTACTAAAGAGTGCAAACTCAGATATAGGAGAATCGCCTCAACAGTACAATGTTATTTTGGAAAATCGATTTGTGAGAGGTGCTTTATTATTTGATTCAGGGGCTATCGCCCATATCAGTCCTTATGAATTCGACTTTCGAAAGTGCCAGTACACTAAAGCTGTTGACGCTTATGCTTGCCTAGGCGTATTGGTTCCTATGACATCACCTACCTCAGACTCAAGCATTATGGCGCCACAGTCTTATCTTGTTTTGGCTACTGGATGTACTTCTGTGGGGAAGCTGCCGCTCTTTGAGGTTTTTCGCATCACCAATGTGCAATTCATCAATATGAAGTGTCAAGGAGTTGAAGAAGACATCTATCCTGATGTTAGTTTTAATATTTTTGGTCAAGACACTTTCGTTAGAGGGGAAATCCATCCAACTGGATGCTATTTTTCTGTTTGCTGTAGTATATAAGTCATGTTTTTAGGAATATATAAGTTAAGGCTCTCAGATATAACTTAATCTCTGATCTGTACGAAATCGTTCATCACATTCGTTTGACGTGTCTGTTGAGCATTTAAACTTCTGAACATCCAGTGAGACCTTGAAGAGTCTTATAAAGACATCATAGGACCGAGGAACCAATGACTTCTGCTATCTTATAGTTAATCCCAGTTGTTATGTGTGAGGAAATGAATAATAGGTACATGTGGTCGGCTGTATTTCCAGGTGAATCACAGACTTAGTACCACTAAGTTCACCACGGTTAATACACAATCAAGTAGGCATTCAGTCTCCCTCATAGGGTGATATGAGTAATTAAACATGCTTTAACGATGATCATTACTTTTGCTTATGTTTGGAACATAAAAATATTTCCACTTCAACACTGGCTAACCGAATGATCGAAGTTTTGATACTACATTTGATCTTACCTTTTTCGTAGTGAAAATAGGTATACCTATAGGAGTATTTTTGGCGAGACTTTAATTTATGGACGAAACAATCAGATTTAAGATATCTGGCCTTAGATTTGGGAGCTAAATTCACTCATCAACATGGCTAGATAGCGTTTTGTGATTATATCTAATGCCAGTTTCTGTTAAAAACCTGGACTCTAATTTTTATCCTTACTGTCCAATTGCAAATCTTGATTTTAATTTCTCACATCACTTTATAAACTTCATGTAACCCTTGTAAGTAGGTGAACATCCTCAGGGCCACTTAAGCATTACTCAAACGTCCATAAATTAGTCTCACTGACACTTGAATCATGGTAATATTGTTTTTGTAAATCCACACACATCTTCATATTTTATTTTATTTATTTAAACACATAAATATTGGTACAAGGAAGCACCAGATACATATGCGCCATACAAATCTCATTCGATTTGTGTGAGGGCTGTGATGCTGCACAGGTGCCCAGACTGAAGCAGGTGGTGGCAGTGGAGCATCGTGAGGAGATGCTGTCCCATGGTAGCCGGTGACCAGTGATTGATTCATACGCCACTTGTTCCCTCAGGATACTGGGGCCCATGTGCACAATTGGTTTGAAGTCAGGGTTTTTCAACTCCCCTATGTGGACTCCTCGTGTCTACCAACCCGGTTAAAGCGCCGGACATTCGCTTTTCGTCTTCTCAATTTCGTAAACAACACCCCCGCCACGAGAGGGCAGTGAGTAGGAGTTCCCTGGTAGTAGTTGTATGCATGTGGCTATGTGAGAGCATTTCGAGAGGGAGAGCGGACTCTTCCCACCTTCGGCCGTACCAGGGCATTTGGGGGCACATCGTATACAATTTCATATTTATAAAACATGTTATTTGATGTTATTTAATTGTAATCTTTATCCTATTAAGAGTAAGGCAGAATCAAAGCTCCAATTCTTTTAACTTAAAAATTTTTGTATTCTCAGACTGTTTGTATTTTGCACACCAATAGTCATACACCCATTAAATAATGCATTATGGTCACATGAAACATTACAAATATACATGTTTTTAAATCACCATCCCGATTCGTGGTTTATATTCCCTGTCAATCTAGCTACGTTTATTGCTAATTTTAGTGTGGTTTTAGACTTGATACTAGTTTATATTTCTAGGTGACATTGTTTAGTCAAATCTTTTTACTGTTTTCTATGTACGACTAGTTTGCTGTCGATATATTATCAGTGTGTTGATTGTTAATTTGAGAACTGACAGATATATACATTATTCAGTGTCTTTATTTCTGCAATCTTTGTTTATCTCCGTTTTGAAGTTCCAATTCTTCACGTGATGGACTTTTTGACAATGGGTAATTACCGTTTAAACGCAATTGATACTCTAGAACTCATTTGGGATTCTTGTTGATGTATAACTAGCACAATATCATTCGTAAATATCAATCCTGGTTTATTGAATGTTAGTAACCTTCAAAGTGATCTCATTTTGTCGCATGAAAAAACAGGTCCCCTTACTATCATATAACTTCGGCAGTTCATTTAAATGTGGTTAAAAGCATTGATAATTAAATTTCAGAAAGGCCCTTGGATTTAGTGTTTAATTAATTTCCTCCATATTTCTGGACAGTCTTTGATATTTTTTATTGTTCGATACAGAATATTGTAAATTTAAGTACTTATTTGCATATTGTAACATTGTGCTAAACAGATGAGCAGCTATCGGTGAGCAGTTATTATGTTTGCTTCGTTAAATACTGCACAGTGTTTCCTTTTCATATCAAGTTTTCTGTAGTTCTTTCATCAGGGGTGGATCAACCCACCATTGTTTTACTGTTTATTTCTGGTTAATTAACCATTTCTATCCCGTGTTAAATGCTTGAAGTTCTTCTACTAAGTCTTTATTGGTATTTGTCAGCAAAATATATCAGCGATTTCCATTATTTTCAAGCAATAAGCTATAGTTTGGTATTTTGTATCACTTGAAATCATTGTTAACTGCAACACTAATTGTCATATAATAACCAATTTGCCCACCTTTGATACAATCAATTTTTCCTGAAAATCTTTATACTTCCTGGTAAAATTCACAATCGTTAGGTATCATTTTTGTTCACAGCTCCGAAAACTGCTGTCATCGGGAATGTTTTACTTTGCTCGATCCAATATTGATGGGAAACCATTCGATTTAACTGTCAACATTCAGAACCGAAGTCGTTTGGGTGATGAACTTTTGACTTCCAGTGATATATACACTCGAGGTGATGCTGGACTAAATTTTCTGTGGAACAAAGGGTTGATGGGACCTTTGATACGAGCTGGAATCAATCCCAGTGATTGGTTGGTATCCATAATATGTGGTGGATTCGAGGTTTGTACAGTCTATTGCAGCGTTGGTCAAGCTCGAGTTGGTGTCGTATCAAGAGTGTCAGCTCAGAGACCTGGTACCCGTTTTCATGTACGCGGGTTAAATGATTGTGGCGATGTTGCCAATTTTGTTGAAACAGAACAAGTGGGTAATTTTTTAAAGTTTCAAAGTGTCCATTCATGATCATTTTTACGTATGATAAGCACTAAAACTCCGTCAAAATGTTTCATTAACCAATGAGTTGTTCTGTTGTTGTTATGAATTATGATTTAATAATCAGTTGCAAGACTCAAAGTAAATTGATAGAATGCTGGTTGCGATGACATGGCTGATTGATAACTATTTACAGTACCAGAATAACACAAACTCTAGGGTGGATTAAGATCAAAGGTAGGACCGGAATAATGGGTTATTTCTTCAGTAAAATCACACACACAAAATATGAAGCACAAAAATGAATACGACTAGGTCACTTGAAATATAAGCAATCAGAAAATATGGGTTTTATAGGTTGTTCAGATTCTAATGAAAGTTATATCTGACTATCAAACTAAATTTTCCTCCGACATATCAGTTATACTGTTGGCGTTATATAAATAGATGTTACTATTATGTACGACTTTTGTATTGACTTTAAATGCCTACTGAATTTCACATAGGTTCTGAACCATCATCTAGCCTTATAGAGATTATAAGATATAGTATATTTAAGTTAGTCTTCGTGTAAATAGATCAACTTACTGGAGAAAAATTCATAACATTTCAGTTATCTCAAAATATGTCTTTCTACTTCAGTCATTTCTGACTTTTTGTATAACAAAACTGAATGATAAACATATGGTGATATTGTGACAGATGAGGTCTTAGTATAATAGCAAATTAATAATTAAGAAGCATTGCTTTTCACTGAATAATGTATACACATTTTTAACAAGCATTATATTCAAATGCATGTATATCCATCATTTCCGGTACTAGCTGTAGAACAATATACAGTGACAAACAAAAAACTTATTTTTATGTGTGTCATGTATGTCAATAAACGTACAAAGGAGTCTTATTCGGGACATCACTTTCAATAAGATTTATATTTACTACTTCTGGAACTTAAAATAGAAAAGGTTACCAAAGTTTGTTTATTGCAAATATTACGAAAATCTTATGATTCATCCACCGAGTTGTTTCTTTTGACCTTTCCTAATTATCTGTTTAATCTACAGAGAGATAACTTTTGTCTTGGAAATTCATAAAAGCCATGTGACCATTACTTTAGTACAGTCTAGACATTCAATAGGTTCACACAAAAGATTGTTGTTTGGTGTTCTTATACTATCACTATTAATCGGAAAAAGCAGCATCAGAACTTTAGTGAAGTAGTTCAAATTAATAAATATTTAATATTCTTGAGTGGTATAACAAGTAAATAATAATGTATCTGTACTAATCACTTCAAGGATTTTTCATTCTTTAAGGTTCCATTTCTTAGATGGACATCTCTACAGCATCGGTAAATTATAGTCTCTTTTCTGTACACATACTGTACGATAACTTATTGAACGTGTGACATGCCTATCTTTCACTAGACCTCTTGTTTGTTATCGGTTTTTTCTGCAATATCCTGATAGCTATGCAGAGATTTTTATGAAGAAATATCAACCATTCTATATTTTCTTCGTGCGATAGTCGTGCATGTGATCATTAGAACATAACCAAATAACTGAATAATATTGAAGTTAAGGATAGGAGTATACATAAGGAACGTACGTTTATCACTTTATGGCTAAAATATCATTCATGTTAGATTACTGTTTTCTGACTTACAATGGTGATGAGAAAAAAATTTATATGAAAATGTCTCATAATGTTCCAGCTCATGAATTTAGTGGATATTAGCTTTGATTCTTGAGTATAGTTATGTGCTGTCTAGTTGGTGTCTCTACTATGGTAACAGTCGATTATCGACGATTTAGATATCATGTATACAGATCCGTTCTTGTATTACAGTTGCACCTACACTTTTGGTTTTCTACAAGATAAGCAAAATATTACTTTATTTCACTTGACCCGTCTATTAACTTCTATCTTTGTTTCTTTGTTTTGTTGAAAACGATTGTATTCTGATCTTAACGTTGATTATTATTATCCTACTGTTTTTAAACATTCAACTAAATTTGGTAAAACAACAATTTATTTCATTCAAATTGATCCATTGATAAAATTTAAAAGCATGAACAAGAGTCGCAGAATAAAATGAATTCGTTATATTTTGAGGCCTCTCATCAACTCCAAGCGGCCTAAGGTTGCAGTTATTAATATCATTCTAGGCAAAGTTCTGCACATCATAATCGGCGATTGCGATTTTTACGAAATAACACAGAAATGCATATAAAACAGGAAGAAGGTAAAAATAATTTTACAAACCATTTAAGATTGGTGAATATTTATGTGTTGGAAATGAATTCATACAAAGAAAGGGAATGATATAATAACTATCTATGAAGAGGTAAAATGAAAATTAATTTCTATTAACAAATGAGTAAAGAATATACAATCAAGCCACCTAGTTGGTATAAAATTCAAATTCAAATCCATTAGTAAATAAATACCAGTGAATTGTTGTGGTTGTCCGTCTGTCACCAGTTTTCTTATAAAACTCATAATCTGTCTATCTTTTTCATGACTTACAATTAATAATATATCGTGAAAGTGATGTCGAATTTCTCTCTTTCTAAACAATACATTAACTTAATTATAATTAACATTTCTTACATCTTTCTTTCATAGTTGAAATCATGAGTCAATTAAAGCTAGACCACCATGGAAAACCTGGAAGCACTAGATGGCCGTTTCTTCCTATTATGGAACTCCTCAGCAGTGCGCATCTACGATCCCGCACTCGCGAGATTCGAACCCAGGACCTACCATTCGTGGATGCGCACGGCCGTCCAGTGCTTCCAGGTTTTTCATGGTGGTCTAGCTTCAATTGACTCATGATTTCAACCATGAAAAATACTGAAATCTCCACAAAACCCCTTTTGATTTCTTACATTGTTTTACCGTTTAAAATATGATTTATTAATACAAAAAGGTTATCTATTCATTTTTTTCAAATTCTCTTTTAAATTGTAAGTTTAAATCAAACTTCATTAGTTATTCATACTTAATTTTATTATCATATCTCTCTTTGTTTTTTCTCTAATTTTCTTTGAAAAAATATTTGGATAGTTTATCTATTTAGGTGACTCTGTCAGTAGTTATATTCAAGTTCGTGGTACAGTTCCATTATTTTGGGAGCAACCAGGTTTACAAGTTGGTTCACATAAAATTTCACTTAGTCGACCGTTAGAAATATCAATGAGTGCATTTGAACGTCATTTTATGAATTTAATATCACAGTATGGATCAGTTGGCGTTGTTAATTTGTTAGGTTGTAAACAAGGCGAGGCAATGCTTAGTAAAGCCTATCAGGAACAACATAGAAAATCATCTTTTCGAGTAGGTTTATTTCATGATAGCTTATGCATTTTTTTATAAATATTTTGTTTATAATGAATGGATTAATACAAAAGAAGTTTCTGATTACCATCTTAACTTGAGTTAATAACAGTTTAAAGTCAAAAAATACCAAATAGTTATTGATTGTTATTTGTAAGGGTTTGTTTATATTCAAGATTGAGTTTGACCTGTTTTCAAGATTACATTTTGCTGAACAGCTCTAAATATTGGATAGCATGGTTTCCGAATTGTTATGTTTGAAGAGATTACGAGTTCCCTAATCTGAGAACAGAACAAAGACTCTGCGACCAAAGACCAATAAGTTAGCCATTCTGACGCGTCCCAGCCCCGCTAACTAGAGTGAAAAGTCCAAGTCCGAAGTGGGGAAATATATCCCACAAGCAGCCTGAAGCACAAGCAATCACAACAGGCACATATCAAACGTATATATACAGCATAAAATTGTCCTTGGGAAGCGTTACAAAATAGCATACTAAAAGATACAACGAACCAATAGCGTTTAAGATTCTCCCAAGTGCGAAATACGACATGAAGTTGAAAGCGAGCGCTTTTGGCGCGAAAACAAGCAATTCAAATTTTTAAAATAAATTTACAAAAATAAGGCATTTACCAAGTGAGTTCTGGAGATCTAACATCCTCAACATAAATTTAATTACTGACCATTATCCAAATATAATCGAATGTAAAGTGGAGCCTGTTTAGAATCTCCTATCCAATAGTCAAAAGTTAGGCCTTTTTATCATCACACCATCGCCTTATATGATGTTACTAATCATTTTTAGAAGGATCTATATTTTTTGTTTTGATTAAACAATTTTTATCGTCAGAGTATTTATATTCGGGAGGTGTTGACGACATTATAAGTAAAGATGGATAGTGGCTAGCAGTGGGATCCAGGACGCGCGTTTCATCCTATTTGGGACTGGTCCGCTGGATTTACCTGCATCTCAGAGTTGATGTTCACTCTAGGACTGGAACCCAGTACCTTTCGCTTCAAACGCCATCGCGTTATCCACTCAGCTACTGAGTCCTGAACATCAATGGGAAGATTCAAATAAATAATACCAAGTGAATTTAGTTGTTGACTACAGTTTGTAACAGCATCCCCAATCGTATCAGTTACTTTGTTTATCGGGTTATTTTAATGTAAACTTAGGGATATAGGAATTAATTTTTTCCAACTTCTCTATATGAATTAATCCAATTGTTAGTATCATTTGTTTAATAATAAATTTAATTTTGTTTTTGCCCTAAATTGTCTTGTTTTTATCCACTTTTTTTACTTGCTCTAAGTTTTTGTTGCGTCACTAATCAACCATAGGTATTTCGTTACATCTTAATTGCACCACTGTCAGTCAGTCAGTCAGCTACAACGTAGGACCAGGCACATATATGCATCGGTCCAAGTTGCCATACCTCGTTAGCACAACAAGATGAACACCGGATTCATAGAAGTAATTAATTTAGTGGTGGTAGTATATAAAGAAAGGTTGTATATAAGGATATAGTACAAGAAGGAAGAGAGATATGAAGCAATTTTAATCTCATAGTTTAAGGGAAGATAAAGAGTGTATACACCTACGCCATTGTGATCGATTCTGAGCCATGTCACCTAGGGTCTCCAACCATTGGTTACGATAGTCACGCGGACCCCAACCAGGTAGTCTGCATCTGCCAACATGGCTCAGGCTAGAAGTTAGTGACTTCAAACACTGATGCCATGTTTTGGTTTGGCCGCCCCTAACTCTCTTCCAACCATCCCCAATACTAGTCATCATAGCGCATCGTGGTAATCGGTGTTCAGGCATACGTAACACATGGCCCAACCATCTCAGTCGATGAAGATTCATGACCTCATCAACTGATTTACCATCGTTCCCTAATACCCTGTGTCTAACCTCACTATTACTTACCCGGTTATCCCAGCAGATGCGAGTAATATTTCTAAGACATCTGTGGTCAAATACTAGTAACCTACGAGTATCTTCTACTCTTAATGGCCATGTTTCACAGCCGTAAAGTAGAACAGAGCGAACTGATGCGCAGTATACTCGTCCCTTAATTGATAGACGGATATCTCGTCTACGCCATAGGTGACGTAAGTTGGCAAAAGCCAAACGAGCTTTTTGAATCCGTGCTGAGATTTCGTCAGACACCAACCCATTAGGTCTGATCAGACTTCCAAGATAAGTGAAGTTGTCCACGCGTTCGACTACTTCACTCCCTATCCTTAGTTCAGGTGTTGACGCAGGCCAGTCCTGGAGTAACAATTTACATTTGGATGGGGAGAAACGCACCCAAACATCCTGGCATTATTACTGAGTTCCAACAGAAGACTCTGCATTTTGTCAGCGTCTTCACCAAACAGGACTATGTCATCTGCGTATTCTAAGTCGCTTAGTGGACCCCCTG
The DNA here is from genome assembly GCF_000237925.1 of Schistosoma mansoni. Taxonomy (NCBI): domain Eukaryota; kingdom Metazoa; phylum Platyhelminthes; class Trematoda; order Strigeidida; family Schistosomatidae; genus Schistosoma; species Schistosoma mansoni. The sequence continues at coordinate 10,277,421 of NC_031498.1, forward strand.
GTAGGAGATCAATTCCTGTAAATTCAGTCGCAGAGAGTGTTATTTCCAGCAACAGGTCTATAATGAAGTTAAACAAAAAAGGGGATAGTGGACAGCCTTGACGTACACCACTTGAGGTTGTAAAATCATATGACAGTTCGCCATAAGCTCTCACTCGACTGGTAGTGTTCGAGTAAAGAGCCTTCACAAGGTTTATGTACTTCTGAGGTACACCTTTCAATGACAGACACTGCCACAGAACCTCTCGGTCTACAGAGTCAAATGCTGCTTTCAAGTCAAGAAAAACTATCATTGTCGGACGCCGATAAACGTGTCTGTGCTCTAAAACTTGACGAATGGTGAATATGTGGTCGATACAGCCACGACCAGGTCTGAAGCCAGCCTGATTTTCTCGTGTTTGCAGTTCACGAGTCTTAGTTAGGCGCCTGATAATTATTGAGGCTAGTATTTTAGATACTATGTTAGTCAGACTAATCCCTCTATGGTTATCACAGGATGATTTTGACCCCTTTTTATATATTGGGACAATCAGTGATTGTGACCAGTCGGATGGGATTACGTCCGTCTCCCAGATTTTAGCCAGAATATTAGTCAACCTAATCGCTAAAATTGGACCACCATATTTAAAGACCTCTGGAGCCAATCCATCTGGACCAGCTGCTCTTCCTCGTTTCAGATTACCTATAGCCTTTTGAACTTCAAGTAGGGTCGGGGGGCCTACTTCAATGTTCCATTCAGGTTTTCTGGGAATAGTGGGTAGTTGTGCAGTAGCTGAAGGCCAGCTAAACTGTTCCTTAAAGTGTTCCGCCCATCGTTCTAAACGTTTGGGTTGAGAGCAGATAAGGGTTCCGTCTTTTTCCGAGATTGTCTCACTTACACTTGACTTCTTAATTCCAGTTTCTTTTATTAGTCTGAATAGTTGCCTGGTGTTGCCTACAGCCGCTGCCTTTTCCATCTCTTTTGCTTTCGTTGCCCACCACTGCTCACGATCGTTCCTTAGACTTTTAGTTAACCTAGATCTAATTTGTTTACGCTCTTCGTCATGTTCAGAGCCTGATGGGATGAGTTTACGCGAATCCATCAGTGAAATAGACTTAAAAGAAATCCATTGGTTTTTTGGAGCCCTATGGTTTAAATGACTAATAGATGTTACTGCTGTTTCCACAGCTGTTCGTATGTCTTTCCAAGCAGCATCTGGGTCAGTCTTGTTTACAGAACTGCCTAGATGTGAACTCAGTTGTTTCTGGAATTCGCATTTGGCTTTCTTGTCCTCCAGTTCAATCCTAATGGGTCTTCTTAGTGTACTTTTCCTGCGTCCATTGAGGCGCAGACAAATGCGCGCTCGTATTAAAGCGTGATCAGAGTCTAAACAAGTATTCCAATACGAGCGACAATCTTCTATTGAGCCTCTCCAACGATGACTGATGACAATATGGTCTATTTGAGTCCATCGTTGGTTTGGTGCAGGTGGTCGCCATGTTAGACGATGTCTCTCCTTATGTTTAAAATTAGTGCTTGCCAAAAATAAACGATTGTCTGAGCATAGTTGCAACAGACGATCACCATTATCGGTTCGTTGAGCCGGAATACTAAAACACCCACCTAAATGTCTTTCTGTTTGATTTAAGCTGCCTACCTGGGCATTAAAGTCACCCGCTACGACTACTATGTCTGAGCGCTTAGCTTTCTGAAGAAGCTCAGAGAGCTTTCTGTAAAAGTCATCTTTCACCTCATCATGGCTGCAGTCAGTGGGAGCGTAGGCAGAAACGACGAAAAGGCAACGACGTGTGTCCCTATCCTTCCGAGTTCTTACGGAGCCATTTAGCCGGACAGCACACAGGCGACTGTTAACGGGGATCCATTCTAGTAGTGCCTGTTCTGCCCTTGTACTTAGTGCTATGCCTACACCTGCAAGTCCGCGAGAACTAGCCAACGGGTCGCCAGATACACGGAGGGTGTATTTCGTTGGCTGTCCATTTTGGCGAGGTGAGGTCAAGTGAATGACCACACTGGGATCCTGTATGCGTGTTTCGGAGACAGCATACATCAATGGTACGAGATTCTAGGGTTTTAGCTAAGGAGGCCTGTTGACCGATTTGGCATAGGGTAGGTACGTTGAAGGCTCCAATGTGTAGTTTGGAGCGAGGTTTTAGTAGACCTGAGACAGCGTTTCGCGCACCAGAATCGTTGGCCATGGTGACACTTGAGGAGGAAACCGAGAGAGGAAGTTTAGTGTTGAAAGTCAAGGTAGAAGGAATAGTAGGAATTGAAGGAGATTGATTATGAATACAGTGGTCTTGAGTGTTGTAAGAGGTATGAGGGCAATTATCACTTCCCGGTTGCCCACACCGTGGAAGGGTTCTTCTAGGGGTACCTGAAAAGGAAATTGGGTTAGAAGTGGTCTTAATGACCTGAGAGCGTGACCGCAGTGCCCAAGGGACAACTGCTTGAGGTCGGTCACACACGACCTTTTTGTGGGTAGTTTTTGTGTTAGCTCCGTTCTTCAAAAAAAACCTTACCGCCGGAGACGGATATCCGTGGGATAAGGCGAGGTGTGCATTTTTAGGGTCGACCTTTTCTAACCCCACCCCTCCTTGTGGGAAGGCAGCATCGCTGTCATGCTGGTTGTCTGAAGGAAACACCTTACTGCTGTCACACCTCTGTACAGTCAGCAGTACGACTTCGCCTTCGGACCTTGGGTTTGCTGCTTTTAGTCTCACCGCTCTTCAACCGACCTGTCTGGCATGGTAGGACCTCGAGGAACGATTGTTCCAGCCAGCATAGCTCGATTGCTTCATCACGATAGGCAAGCCCGACCACCACGTCAAGGTAGCAGCAACGGTTAAAAATGAATAAAACGGAGTACTGATTTTTAATGAGATGACTTTTCATATTATAATGCTTATAAATTAGTGTATATATATAGAGTAGAGTTTTTTCTACATTCCTTTCATTTTGTTCCTTTTTCAATGTTACTTGTCTGATGCACCTCATTGTTGAAAAAAGAATACTATTCACCATATTATATTTGATTATCATTCGGAATTACAATCTAAGGGTGCAAAAAGTTTAGAATGGATAAATCAGCAGATTAGTCGATTAACTGACGATTGGGGATATTTCTATGCAAATGGTCAACAGGTTGAATTATGTCAAACTGGAGTGGTAAGTATTCCAGCCTTTTCCTATTTTAATTATTGACTTCTTTGCATGAATGTAAATCTTATGAATCATATCTTTGCTTCCTAGATCGTAACAGAGAAATGAAAGTTTTGAGCTCGATCTTTTGTGAAGACATCCATAATTAACTATAAGACTGACACATCTGTGGAGTAATGGTTTAACGGTCATAGTACTTTACTTATAATCACCAATATGCAGATTTAAATTCAGTTATATCTATTTGTGTTTAAACAGGAAGGTAGTATCACTGGCTTTGTTACATAAAGTATAACTCATAGCTAAGTGTACTGGTGTAAACTTAAATGTGGAATTAATAACAAGTAAATTGTTTGGCTAGCATAATTAAAGTGACCCCACACCAGTGTATTTTTAATTTTAAAAGACTGAACATGCAGTATGCTTACACATGATATAATGTATTACCTATCAAATTAAAGACAATTTTAAATAGTGTAGTTAAATTTGATTTCACTCTTCACTTCTTCGTATACCACTATCACTCTGTTCTACACTTTTTGTTACGTAACCTGGTATATTGTATGTACTGAGCTTTCGCACTGAAGAAGCGATGAAAAGAGAATTATCCTGAGACTCGTCGCTTAGATATGCTGGGGTTCTGTGGTTTATATTCGCTTAAGAACTTAGGCCCAGTGCCTGTTACCTCAAACCCTAACGCGTTATCTACTAAAGTACTGAGTTCATCTGGACACTAATTTATTTAACGGATATAAAGTTCTTAATAAGGATTTATATGTTTTCCACTGTCGATATTCAGAACTGCAATTTATCATCTGAGTGAAGAATATAATCAGTTTCTGCTGGGATATGGACATCTTGGGCGGATCTGCCAACATTGTCTGTAATTACAAACCGTTACTTGTAATTTTCTGTTCTTAGATTTTACAGGACTTATCTGACCGACCTTTGTTGATAGATCGACTTCATGGGAAGATTTCTTCATACTATAACTTACTACATCTTGATTATACTTGGTTGTGGTTAACATGGGAATTAAAAATGGAGTTTTACATTCCATCTGGGTCTTATCAACTGAATGTTCACGGATCTAATTAAATTTCAGTGGCATTTATGCATCTTAGAACTACTATACTAATTTTATAACTGAAGATTTTCTACCTCCTTGCATTTGATATGGAAATTAAAAAATAGTAAACTTGATGCACTATAAAACAGAAGTTTTAAATAACCATCTCACGAATCCCATATCAGTAATTTGGGTTTATTTGGCTGTTAATGTATTTGAGCCTAAAATGTTTTAATATATAGCACCTGTTCATTCAAGTATCACTCTATCAGTCAATGACATACAGCGAAAATGTTGATGTACGCTAGGGTTATTTTAAATGTTTATCGTTTACAAAAAATGGTATTTGTAAACTGATGTTCTCTCTAAATGTTGAGTCTAGTCAAAGCAAGACACGTTACTATTTCGAAAAACCGTTTATTGTTGATCTGAACTTTGTAGGGAACCGTAGCTCTATCTGAATCATTTCATGGGATGATATGAAATCTGTGGCCGAAAACAATTTTAGGATTAATAACTGATTTTTGCGTTCGGGTTTTCAAACATCTTGTCTACTTATGACTTTCTAGCGTAACTTAAAACATCATTCTGTTCTCAGTCTTTTCTCTGTATTTTATTTGGAGAAGTGGCAATTTAAAATCGCCACGCTATTGTACCATCTGTATTATTCCAGTTAATAAGTCAAACGTCCTTGTCGAAATTATACTTAATTTAGGGTAAGTTGAAATTTGGTTGTTTTTTTTCTCGCTTTTTGTATTGAACCACTATAATGTAAATTTCAAAACATAACCAATAAATGTCTACGGACTTGTTTTATTTTGTACCTGAATTATTGATTTTCAATGTAAACAAAATCTCCGATGAACATTTAACTGTTTATCTCCACTGGTTGTGTGTGTTTCACTCAACACGGGTTGGACTACCTTTCTCAGTGTTAGTTTTGTATGATCTCTACATAGTTCTGTTTTCAATACTGTATATAGTATAAATATTTTGGCTGGTTGTAGTACTTTTAGACCCATTAATTTTATTGTTTTTGGAAAATTTCCCTTTTTTATTTTACATATAAATGAGTATCGGGCTCGTTACATGGACAGTAATGTAGTACGTAGAGCAAGTAACCAACCATTATATTATAAGTTTGACTTCGACCCTACCTATTTCGGTCTAAACAGCTGGTTAATATCACTAGTCCTCACTCAAAAGTGTAGTTTCAGGCCGATTATATGAATTCAAACTTTATTAATTGGTCGTACAAACCATATTGTTCATGGATAATAGTTTCTGTTAAGTTTCTTTCAGTATCAAGCGTTTCTGACTTAATTTTATAAGCTGAATCTAATGTTAGGGATTAAATGAGTTCTTAACTATTTTTCTATTGAACTGTATCTATTGCTATCGAGTGTTATATTTATTCTTCATTAGTAAATCTGTAACTTGTGGACACCATCTACTTATGTTACCTCAGATAGAAAATTATCATGTTATCATATTACTGCATGAATCCAACTTTGGAAACCTAAGTAGCTTAATCTCGTCCAGGATACTTTTCATAACCAAACTGTGCGCTAAAGCGTCACGTGCAAGCCGTCATCATATTACGACTCTAATACGCAATTTTTTCATAATACAACCTTTAAAACAAGCTTTTAGCTTTCACAATTTTCTCATTGGTGTCACAAACATTTCATCCATATTTCGGTTTTGCAGTAGTTAGGTGGATTGAATTTGTGATCTCGTAAAACCGTTCTTCGCGATGTTTCAATCAACTTCCCATCACGTATTTTGATAAATCTGTATGATCACCTTCAGTTGCTGTCAACTGTTGTGTATTGCAATCATTACTTGTGACCGTCGTACAATATTTTAGTTTCCATAAGTCTTCTACCCTTGAACCCTCAACAGAAAGGTGAAGTCTGGAAGTTTAGAAGTAGTTTTATTTTGTCAATTTGTGTGCGCGCAAAACAAGAGGCCATTAATAATGAATTCGATAGTCGTCCAGTCGGGATGAAAAAAAGATAATCTGTCGTTTTCTAGGTTCCGCATGAAAGCTTTTTAAGTGCTAATTGCTCTAAGTATTCTCGGCTGCCTTTCTGGTTTCTGAAGGCATTTGCGAAAAGTTGGCTTATAATTGTAACATAGGAATAATGCTTTATGAGAGATGAAATAGTAATTCAAGATAAAGCTGCAATGTCCTGCTGAAACATCTTTATGATAACAATTGAAATAAATTTAACAAATCAAGTTAACAGAATCCCTAAATTGGGATATTTTAGAAAATATATTCTGAATAGAATGATTACGATGTACTTGTACCTTAATAGAGTTTTTCGCATGACCATTACTTGGTTGCGAAGAATGATTTTTTATTTCAAAAATATTGAATTTATTGTTATGGCTCAGCTGTATCAATCAGATAATGCATAAAATTTCCATCAATCATTAAGTCTTTATCAGTAATATTTACATTCGCTCGTCTAATAGTGATTGTTAAGTGTTGACAACATAAGCTTAAATTGCTAGCAATACTTTGAATGATAATCAAACTCAGTAACTAAGTTTATTTGCGAGGTCTAATATTACTTACTAACCACGTGTCGAAACTAGTAGATTGGATGCCGATCCAACCTCTTACACGATGATTACAACTCCAGTAATTTTGTTAGTTCACAATACGTCGATTAGTAGTTCATGAGGAAGTACATCTAACTAATTCACTAAAACTGTTTAAGTTAATATATTTAGTTTGGTAACAATCGGTTTGGTGTGTATTTCGATATTTCACTGATACCTCCTCCGCGGTTCTATTCGTATTTTGTTTCCTTAAAAAAGTATTTAAATACAGTTTATTTTGCTCAGTAAAATGATGATAATCCAGTGACATAAACACATTTTTTAAATTCATATTTCCCTATCCTTTTTCGTATTTGATGTTCATTAAGGATGTGCTACTTATTAATCATTCCAGACTGACATAGAAGAAAACCTGTTCGTCTACAGGAAAAAGAAACAGACAACATATTTAACATAATTGTTATAAGCCAACTTTATTTGCATATATGAATTATTTATCATTTGATTAATGGTGCTTACAATAACTTGAGTTAATAAAAACAGTTTGTAGAAAATTAAACATTAATATAATGTTACATGGTTTCAATGAATTATTTGAATGTAGTTTCTTGTAAAGTATTAGCTGAATTATTGATAAATATAAGAATAAGTCTATCAGTCATTTGATTGATTTAAAAATCTGAAATGCGTGAGTATTTGTTTTAACTCATTTTTCATGTATAAGTTTATGTACTAAGATTTAAGCCATAACTTTTTTTCAGGAAAGGTTTTTGATACTTCTCAGTGCAAACTAAAGTTGAGGAAGCTGGGTTCAAACTTGCGACTTATTGGATGAAAACTGAGTACTTTAATCACTTACTCTACTGGTATTTTGCGTGATTGAAATTGAGTGGAGTTTTAGCACGACAGTATGCTTCATTTTTAGCACCTTGGTAGTATGGAGTCGCTGTTTAGGTTACTGAATATATAGCGTTGCAAATTTAAAATGCTCATTTATTAACCATTTTAAACGAAATTTTACTTGTCTATTTTGTTGTATAGTGTCTCAATGGTACACGTATTCCATCATGCAGACGACCACCTCTTGAAGTCCTTGTTCGTTTTCTCTATTTAATGTCACTTAACCGATGTTTCTTAATTTCCATTGCAAAACACAACTTGCTAGTTAGTTCTACAACTACTCAGGACATATGTGCTTGCTACACTCAGTGTTACTAACTTAACACAGTTCAAGTTTGAATAGGATTCCAGATAACTTCACTGTTGTTTTATGCTTGATCTCAGTGACCTCATAATGAGTTATTGCGATTAGGAATAATATTATCACTTAATAGAGAGTTCAATCTTTCTAGCGTTTCAATGTGTACTGAAGCTAAAACTTATCTATACACATTGTTCAACTTGATTATGGAAGCAAACAAGTCATATTATTGTCAGGAATTGTTACTTATGATGAATACAGAAGTAATATGTTTTCCTGGATGCTTTCTTGTCTAGAAATTGTAGCATACTATGTGGACTTCTTGTTACATATCTCATTGGTTAACATGATCATTATCCTGTGTTCAAAGCTTTTCTTGAGTACCAAGTAATTGTTATACTGTGCTAAAATTGAGATCAACATTCACTTCATGAAAAAGTATTGCCAAATATTGATTCCACGTACAAGACGTCATAAAAATTAGTAGTAAATTTACATTTGCCTCTAAACAACACTTATTTTCTGTGAGCTCTTTACAAATTCAATAATATACATCTATTTAATATAAATAAAGTGTAAAATTGTCCACAATACTTTAATACTTAAAAATTCATACATAAGTACTAGGAAGTTTTTATAGTAAAAGTGCATTATAGAAGTTAAGCACAACTACTTCATTTGGCTCGGTGGAAGCTTAGTATCAAATATAAATGTGAAATCATTTTTAAACCGATAATAGTCTTACTAATGTTCTATTTACGTATATCGAGTTGAATTGCTAAGTAGTTTAATCTATTTTTACACTTTACAGTCTTTCATGATGATAAACTTCATTCTGGTACACAATTTTATCGTCTTAATTACTGCTATTTTAATTTTTTCTTCAATTAATCATATTTTCTATCTACTTATTTAGTATAAATTTTGTTTCTAAATAGAAGACTGAGGTTTCTCTGTACTGTTTCATCTTTGTTTTGTTTTTCTAGCTTAGAATAAATTGTGTAGATTGTTTAGATAGAACAAATGCAATTGAAACACTTGTCGGTGTTCAAATCATTCTTCCTAAAATGTTAATGAGCCTTGGTGTAAATGTTAAAGATCAACATAATGTGATAAATCGTTTTGTTGATGGAATAAAACAGGTGAATTTATTCATTGTTGTTGTTTTCATGAATTTTATTATATCATTATTTTTACCGTTGTATTCAATAGATCATCGGTGTTTTCAAATCAATGAATTATTCAGTCTTGAGAATAAGTATTTAGTTCTTAGTCAAGAATGTATATAATATTTGATTAGTTGGCAAACATGCATTCGGAGGATTTTTTTTGCTAGACATAGTCAATATAATCCTGATTCTAATAGTAATGGATGAGGTGTATAGACTTTAATATAGGCATACCAGTTCACAAAACCAAAGCATCAAATGAACCAAATTCACCAATTAATCATTTTCTTTTTGACGTTGATTTTAAATAAACTTAGTAAAAATAGCTAACACTATTTATTTAGGAATTGATTGTAGTCGACTGTCATCAATTAATACTTTTTTCTCCTAAAAAGAAGCTGCCTATGTTAATCGATTCAGTGCACGATACTCGTTTCGTTGAACCGATGGAGTGTACCCCTAATGAAATAACTCATTCCACTAAATAATAATAATCAGAGGAATGCATAAATGTTAGTGTTACTCTATTCCGATTTGGTATTTTAATATTTGTTAGGTCTTTACTCATCAGTTCTTTTCAAATTGTTAAGTGAACGTGATAAGTCATTTATTTACCCACTAGTATTCGTGTCAATGAAAGTATGTTCAAAGAAAAACAATACAAAATCTATGTAGATATAATTGAAACGTCCTTTTTAAAATGTATATTCATTAAAAGTTGATTATGTTAGAAACACTTTTTAGCTAAGTATTCAAATACCCATTAAGGATTAAGACTGCAGTTGTTGATATAAAATATTCGTTCAAGTTAAACAATATAAAAATGCTGTACATATTTTATCACTAATAGAATAACGTTGATCTTTGAAGACATCGTTTACCTTGTGCTGAAAAATATAATACTGTGGTGTGCGCTACTTATGCGGACATACATAAGTAGTATGTACCAGGAATTTGAAGTAGAATGCCTACCAGCATAAGAGGGAAATAAAATGAAGAGGAAGGAAAACGAACAGTAATCGGAATAACAGCAGGATCGAAAGAATAACAAAGTATGTAAATAGCAACTGAAAGAAGATATGCAAATGATGTATTTTATGTTTTACAAAGGTACTGTGTAATTTTGCATAGAACAATAAATTGGTTTTCCCCACCAAGTCATCGTTCACTACAATACCAGTATGTAGAATATATTTAACTTGTTTCTTGGACTATTTCAGCTAATGTTTTATAAACTATGTAACTAAGTGACTAAGTACAAATTCATGTATTCGATTTTCAACCACACTGGTTGTGTGAATGCTAGTGATAATACTCATTTTTTAAAATCAAATGCAGTTCAAACCTGTGACCAAATAGTTGTACGTCATATGTCTTAACCACTAAACCATTACCTCAGTAAGGGAGTGTAGGATTCTGGATTATTATACAACAAATATCACGAATCAGTGGTAATTTAGTTTAAAATTCGTCACTATGGCACCTATATATTCACTGTTTATCCTCCTTATCAAAAACACATGAAGTGACAACGGTTTAGAAATGAATTTTAACCTATTAATTTAAGAAACATAAATAACCTTCCAGGTTTTTTTTCTCAATGTTATAATTGTATGGATAAATTGTTCAACATGCTTAACTGTTGTTGTCATATATTGAGGTGTATGTAGGTGTGAGAAGGTAGTTTACTATGTTTTTGGTGTTGTTAGTATGATGAGATCTATTGTATCTTGCTTACTTCAATCACTTCATGGATCTGATAAGTAATTTATGAGAATAAACAATCATCAGGTCATCCGTTTCAACTTGATCACTCATCTTTTGTCTGAAATTATCGTGTAATTGAGAGAAAATTATGTCTCTGCCTACTATATAGTTTCGATTGGCTAGAATTTAGAAGAAACAATTATGTTTAGTAGTGTTTTAGTGGAATTCAAGATAGCATATGCTATTGAAACACATGATATTCGTCACTATACTCGTTGACTAGATTGAAAATAACACTTAATAACAATCAGATCTCATGTTCTTTCCTAGTAAGCATTAGGAACATAACTCTCAGGCTTGTAGTAATGGCCTTATTATTGTCCACTCAATCTTCAACGTGAGTTTATTTTCTAAGGGGATTTATCTTTTTATTAAATTCATTGGGAGTTAGTTAAATTTTGCCATATATTTCGGATATTTTTCTCCCATATAATTAGTCTTTACTACTCTTCCATATTTTTTTATGTTACGGCATAGTTATGGCAACAAAATGGTGATCATGTAAGTCGTATATACGCTGGAACTGGTGCTTTAGGTAGTGGTCGGTCAAAACTACGTGATGCTCAACGTACAGCTGTTCGAACGATTCAGCATAGTTTTTTCGATAGTGCAAAACAAGAAGCTATGCATATGTTATTGTCCAATTCCAGTTTACAAGGATGGATGAAACTTGTTGGAGGTTTGTTTATTTTATATGATTGCTTGATTCATGCTCCATTTTCGATGCAATTAAGTAAACAATCAAATAGCCATTCTGTGTTGCGGTTGCATTCGATTTCTCAAATCAAAGTAAAACTATTGGTAATTTCTTCGTTTTAACTGATTAAAGCTTTGGAATTATTCACTGTTGAATAGCTAATATCAATATATTACTAAATAATATTATCAGTAAGCTGACGATTTATACTAGAGGTATGATATCTGTTGATAAAGTTAGGTTTATAAGGTATCTACCGGGTTTATTCAGTGTTTACTCCCATAAACCATTATTTGTTTGCATATCATCAACCATGAGAAATTTTATACAATTTACTTTAGCAGTTAGCTGGCATTTTTAATATTCACTTTTGTTTAGAATTGATATTAACTTATGAAATCGAAGAGGCTTGGAGACTTTATGTGATAATCAGTTGTACTTTATCAGAGTTAGGAATTCCACATAATATTTTATATTACTCGACAAGTATTTTCAGTTTTAAAGGATGATGATTGAAGTTGAAAAGGTATTCAATTAGTGGTTGGATTCAAATTGTCCACTTTTATCTAAACTGTAACTCAAGATCAAGCTTCTGATTTATAAGATTCACTTTTGAATTGTCTTAATCTTACTTTAGTCGATTAGTGTTTGTTTTTATCCATCGTGTGGATGATTTTTTTCCGAGGTCCCTCACTTCCTACAGTAGAGATTGGACGCTTGTTATTTCTACGATTGATACGAGACTTGCGTCATAGTTGCAAGATGATAACTAAACCTCAAATCACATGTAACACCAAGAGTGTTTAGTAAAATTAGAGTATTCTTCTACAAGAAAGCTTTCACTAAATGAAGAAAATTTGAGGTCATTACGCAATATGTCTATATATATATAACTGATTATCGGTTTTGGAAAGGTGAGAACAAAAAATTATTTTACCGTTCATTGTTGACAAATAAAGTTGTATAAATATTATTATTTTTCAGAAAATAAATATATTCACAAAATTTATTGACAATTTCATTTTGCTTTTGTTATGCTTTTTATATTTTGTAAAATAGAACAATATCTACCTAGACGATTACTTCATTCAACACCTACACTGTTGACTAATATTTTACATCGATATCCAGAATTTATTCAAATTCACAACCTACGCTTATTTGTTGGCACATGGAATGTAAACGGTGGTAAACATTTCCGTAGTGTTGCCCATAAACATGAATGTGTTACCGATTGGTTGCTTGATTTGGCACAAACTATTAATCAAAATACCAATTGGGGCTATAAAAGTCTTGATTTTACTGATTCAGAAGAATTAAATAAACCAATGGATGTATTTGCTATTGGTTTTGAGGAAATTGTAGATTTAACTACATCAAATATTGTTGCCGGTTCCAAACCATCAGCTAATCAACGTGATTGGGGTCAATTCTTACAACGTCATTTAAATCGTGATACTGATGAACAAGATTCTTATCTACTGATTACATCAGTTCAGTTAGTAGGTGTTTGCTTATTTTTATTTGTTCGTAAACGTCTTGCTGGTTCACTTAGAAATATTGCTACTTCATCGGTTAAAACTGGACTGGGTGGAACTGCAGGAAATAAAGGTGCTGTAGCAATACGATTTCAAGTAAGTACTGAACTCTGTTTCTCTGTATACTTCTGATCTTGTCCGCTTGTGGTATTAATTATAACTTATTAGAAAATAACCAAGTAAATGTTTCAGTAATTATTTCATTGTAATAATACTTAGACTGTCAAATCGTCTTTTTTCTAACAAGTGTCCAGTTTTTTTCATTACACAGCAACAGTTTAATAGTTTTTGATATATATCAATTTATTTTAACAATAAGAGTTCCCCTTCGTGGTATGCAAATACTTGTTATCTTTAAATGTATCTGCCTTTGTAAAAATAATTCAGATAAACAGCATATTTGTATATCAGAAGGGGTTTTTGTGGATATTATGGTAATTTTAATAGTTGAGATTATGAGTCAATTGAAGCTAGACCACCA
>NC_031498.1:10291275-10293676 GCF_000237925.1 Schistosoma mansoni
CACAATAGGACGAATCGGCCATCCAGTGCTTGCAGGTTTTCCATGGTGGTCTAGCTTCAATTGACTCATGATCTCAACCATTAAAATTACATTTGTATATAATTAGGTTTTTTTCACAATGACCACATTCAACTCCCCTGATCGATAGAATTTGTGTACTGTTAAAAATTGAACAGTATGGAATTAGTTATTGGTAATTTATCGGTCTTACAAAAGGTTAAACACTACCTGAGTAGTTTAGAGGCAACATCTTTAAGTGAGCGACACTGGATGATCCGTGGGTTCAAATCCTCTCAATATTATAGACTTGCCTTACTAATGAGTGTCAGTCAATCCATAGCTCAACTTCAATGACTTCTTACTGATTACCTCTTAACATCAACCACCGTTAACCACAATGTAGAGTCACTTGCTTTAACTACTACATTGCAATTTGACCGGTGGGATACAACCAACATTCAATACTAGAACACAATGTATTGTTCACTATTCAATAACCAACTGTTTGAATTATTTTTCACTTGAATCTACAGTAATAATTATATTATCAACAATCAAGTAAAGCTGTTAATGTGATTAAAACTGAATTACATCAAGTTGTTATTATGATTAAAAAATTAAAGCATCACAATACAATCCACTTGTTTTTTTGTACTGTTCTCGACTTGATGTTAACATAGAAACCTTTCCGCGTTATTATGTAATTTGCCTCTACTAAGGATATATCACTTGAAAATAAAGTATCTTCGTTACTCAATAATTTAAACTTTGACACTGTTAACTTATTTTTGAGTGCTATGGTAAGTTATTTAATAATAAATAAAAGTTCTTTTAGGCAATCACCACTCATATCACGTCTACCCATGTAATCCGAAAATCCTAGGATGCTAAATGAAGGCTTGACATCTTGATCCATTACTGCATTTTTTGTCTTCTTCAAAGGACATTCCTCTCCTTTGTAGTCCTGTCCTTCCTATTATAATCATCATCCTTTGTCAGTAAAAAAAACAAACACACAAGTCAGTTGTTTATATTTCAACTGTTTAATTGATATAGTGCATATTACCAGGGAAAACAACTTTCTACTAATCTTCAAATTTTCATATGATAACACTGCTTCATCGAATTAACTTGAAGAGTTTTAGTGCATCGTAATCTGACTCCATTTGGTATCGTATGAATGATTGTTATTGAAATATACATGCGCCCAATCCTCGTATATAATCATCTACTTAAATCGCGTTAATGAATAACAGAAATAAATAAGTCAAATACAAGGATGGATTTTAGAATACGTATATTCCGTACAATCGTTGATCGGACAGTGAAGCAAAACAAAGTGACAGGCAGTGGAGAAGGCGAGTCTGTCAACTCCATTCAACCAAACGTGGATCGTTATTTATAGTCAGACAAAAATAGGTTACAGACATGTGATGAGCCAGATAGGAAGTGTACACACGTATACTTACATAGGAGCAGTCAAGGTTGCTAAGCGAATAAGTGGCATGGTTAAAATGTAGCTTGAGACGAGTGGATAAGCTAGTTTGTCCAGACGCTAGAATAACCTAAATGGGCTTGACATAGGGCCAGCCACAACAGGGAAACTAAAGTAAATCAGAACCTACTCTTCAACTGTTCTGAATGCTATTCTGGTGAATCCAATGTGTTCTCTTTACAGATCCAATATATTAAAGCAACGGGCAATGAGTCAAACAAATTTCACCATCCTTTTCTCAATACTGTATTTTAATTTCTTATAAATTTGTTATGAGGAGTTTCGACTAATTTTGTTAGTAAACTTACTGAAAGACTGTAATGCATATACAAACATAAAGCAGAAATTTCGATCCTATCGATTAATTATTGAGAATCAAGATTTCCCCTTATTTTATGTAAGTTATTTACTCGTCACGTGTTCTTGTGTCACTAATAATAATAGCTGTTTCTGTCTGTCCGTCCATCTTTTTACCTGTTTAATAAAATCCGTTTCTTTTTATACTGTCCTCTTTTTTAAAAGCTGTTTTTCAATTTTCGTATCGATGTGATGTGGACATTCGCTATCTCAAAAGTGTTATTGTGTGTTTGTTTCTCGATTATTGATCGGTTTGTCTTTCGATGCAAACTTTCAATTCAACAGTCCTACTTTCATTTTCTTTTAGTAGTTGTACCTACTTGTGAATAGTTAGTTCCGAGTATCCAATGTATTTTTAATTATCAGAAGGGGTTTTGTGGAGATTTAGTATTTTCATAGTTGAAAGCATGAGTCAATTGAAGCTAGACCACCATGGAAAACCTGGAAACACTGGACGGCCGTTTCGTCCTATTATGGGACTCAGCAGTGCGCATCCACGAACCCGCGCTCGCGAGATTCGAACCCAGGACCTCCCAGTCTTGAGCCAGA
>NC_031498.1:10293876-10313014 GCF_000237925.1 Schistosoma mansoni
ATGCGCCGCAAAATCTTTTTTGATTTATGTGTGAGGTCTGTGATACTGCCCAGATGCCCACTCCGAAGCATGTGGTTTCCTTAGGGGGCCACACTCCGAGCCTTTGACTTAAAGATCTGATCCACAAGGCAGTGGAGCATCGTAAGGAGATGCAGTCCCATGGTAGCCGGTGACCAATGATTGATTCATACGCCATTTTTTCCTTCAGGATAGTGGAGCCCATGTGCACCATTGGTTTGGAATCAGGGTTTTCCAACTTCGGTAGGTGAACCCTCCGTGTCCACCAACCCGGTTAAAGCGCCGGACATTCGCTTTTCGTCCTCTGAATTTCGTAAACAACACCTGTGGTGCGAGAAGAATAATTGTAGTGAACAGAACACGACTGGGGACAATCGAATGTATTTAAGCAAAGATTACAGACTATCTCAATAAATTCTGATTACCAAACAATGAACAGTCAATTTGCAAATTAACAACCAATTGTTTCAATCTTCACTGTTTCTTCTCTTATTCCATTGCTCATGCATTTTCCAGACGTTTGCGTTTCATTTCAGTTCTTTCCTCATCGGTCTTCTGCCAAAATACATTCTATGTCTGACCCACACCATATACTACTTATATGGATATAAGTAGACCACACCACACTCGTCCCCCCTTTAAAGCATTCGTTCATGCGGTGGTTCTGCTCGCCATGCCACTATCTTCTTTCACTGCAGTCTGTGCCAAACTCTCCGTCAGAATGTCGAGTCTGCGGCGCGCTGACCTTCATAGCTCCGTCGACCTGCCGGGGCACCAACATCCGCATCCACCCGGCACCTGGGACGTTCAACACCCGTACTCCACCGGCCTGCTGAGCCATCTACATCCGATGTCCGCCCAGCAGCCGCACGTCCCACTGCTCCTCTCCGTCGACAGCACCCGCTACAGCCAACGCCGCCCCGCCAGAACACTCCACCCGACGCCAACTCTCCACACCAGACTGCCCCAACTAGCACCTCAACTCCAGACCCGCAGCGGCGTCCGCAGAACAGCACCCTTCCTCCTCCTGGTTGGCAGCGACACCAAATGTAGTGAACAAAACACCGGTTGGGGACAATCGAATGTATTTAAGCAAAGATTACAGACTATCTCAATAAATTCTGATTACCAAACAATGAACAGTCAATTTGCAAATTAACAACCAATTGTTTCAATCTTCACTGTTTCTTCTCTTATTCCATTGCTCATGCATTTTCCAGACGTTTGCGTTTCATTTCAGTTCTTTCCTCATCGGTCTTCTGCCAAAATACATTCTATGTCTGACCCACACCATATACTACTTATATGGATATAAGTAGACCACACCACATAATTTCCCGATCAATCAGTAAAGCATGTTCAATAAATTATGTTGCTCATATGTGGCCCCAAATGTCCTGATACGACTGAGGATGGAGACCTGAATCATATATCAGAAGTGCTACTACTTATATTGTATTCTACTAGTCAGAGATAATTACTCTATGGATAATAAAGACTTTTTGAATCTCCAATTCAGTCTTCGTAATGCTGGTTGTCACCGCTTCGTTTGTATGCAGAGAACTAAGACACTGTAGTACAGTAGTTGACCAGGTAGCTAGCAGATGATTGAAAACTCTCTTTTATTTATAATACGACTGGCCTCGTTTAGATATGCATGTATCAAAGGTTGCTGAGAAACAGAGTAGTTAAAACAAGCTAAATTGTGTTCGCGGTAACGATTCACATTTTTATTTAGCGATTCATTTCGTTCAATTCAATAAATCTATGTGTAGGTATCTGAAAAATGTTTTTTCTGGATTGTATATATTTGAAAATTGATATTGCACGTAAATTCGATTGGTCCTTACCATTTCCTGTTATTCTTTACTATAGGCTATTTTATTTTACTGGACAATTTGTGTATGTATTTGTACTTGACTCAGTTTTAATCTGAAAGTCAACTTTTAAGCGAATAATTTTATTTATTTTGCTAAATGTAAATAGAGTTAACCCCTAAAGATAGTATTATAGTTCACGTCATAGGCTGACTTATGTCAAACAACCACTGAAAACTGAGAAGCGATGGGTAGTTTTTTCATTCCATCATATGACTTCTCAACTGTGAGAATCATCGCCATCACTGGGGGTCGAACCCTGAGCCTTCAATTCTCGTGGAGGATTTTAACCTTTCGATCACTTAGTAGGCATCAAATGGTTTACATATCTAATTTTATTCATTTCGCGATATTGAGCAAGCATCTTTCAGTGCCATCTGTGGGTATCTGTCTCTTATCCGACAGCGTTGAACTCCACTGGTCATGGCCTCTCACTAGAACTTAGAGAATTAGAGGGTGTTTGAGTGGATAAAAGGATTGTACGAACCTACTCAAGAAAATAAATCAATAAAAAAAGTTTACTGATGCAAATCAACTTGCAGCGTTGTACGTTGTAAATAGTTCAAACTTGAGTTTTACTCTCAAATCATTCTTTTTTGTGTTAGTAACAGATACTATTGATAGCGCTTTTTCTAAAAAGAAGGTTTGCTTACTTGATATCTGAAGTATATTATTTTATTTAGAGTGAAATTAAACAGTAATTTAAGAGAATATATTTCAGTCAATTTTTTAACCATATAAATTACATTGATTCTAAATTGCAAGTTATTTTGTTCTCTCACTTTCCAAATAAGTAATGTAACATTAAAAGAGTTTACTCTCTATATTTCTGTAAAAGAAAATACATTATTCATTATAATTTACTTTCCTATTTATGCGCTTTGCGTGCTTCATAGTTTTACAGATTTCACATTGTGGTATGAATCATCAATCGATTTATTTATTCGGTACGCAATTAATTGCTGACACGTCTTACCGAATGTTGAGTCTGATTAAACCGTCTACCCAGTTCTAATCTTCGTGTTGTTTTCATTTATAGTCTTCTTTGCCTAACTTGATTGTATCATGTTTATCACGTTATACTACTTAATAATATTCAGTAAGTAACTTCATTTTCGTTAATTTTTGGGTATGATGCTTAACTCACCCCTGTTGTTTTAGGGAATTGGTATATGTTTATTTGAACTTGTTCCGTTCCTTTTATTCATTAATGTAGTTGTAAATCTTCAAAAGTTGTAACGGTTGATTCTTATTTTCACGCATTCATTGGATTCTATCTGTTTCTATATTTTGGACTTTACGTCCCTGTTTCAATTATCTTCTTCCATTACCGTTTTATGCACGGCTGGTTACTTAGTAACCTATCATATGCCTTGTCGATATAACTATTTGAGGAGGTATTTTTTCTCTCATTGTATATTGACAAGACAAGCGCATTAGATGCTTCACAAATCGAGGTTATTATTGTCTGGGACATATTTTTTGTATTAATAGTACAGTATTTCAGAAAAGTCCTTTTTAATTTATGGATTTAATTTGTAATTTCGTCATGTGGTCATAAGTTTTTTTCAAAATAACACTGAATTATGTGTTACGTTCACTTTTTTGCGGGTTACATTTTTTCGGTATCCAGATCACGTCCATTTCTTAGCTTAAGTTACCGAACAAGTTTACCTTCTAGTTACCTTACTAGGTCACTAATTTATGACAATTATGCAAACTTATTAAGCATATAGTTAGTCATTTAGAAAAGTCAAGTTGTTTAGTGTTAAGTAATCAACATCATAAGTTTAGGTTTTTTACTGTGTTTGTAGCAGCAAACACGATGCTTGAAGATCTCTGAATTCCTGTGCTAGCCACGTTACATCTATTCTATATCACTGTATCAGGACCTGGACTCATACATTTATAATATTAATCAGTCAGAGATGTATAGCTTGACCATATTCCACAATCGCACTTTTCCCTGGATATATTTAAAGCCTACTGTTCATAGTATTTATGCAATTAATATTTTGGAATCCTTTCGGTAAGCTTATAATTATTATTAAGGTGAAATTTTGTTGCTATTGGGCTTATTTAAAGTTAGTCCAAGTCATAATGAAAAGTATTTCTGATTATTTTAACTTGCGACAGTCTTCATCTCACCAAGGATTTAAAAAGCGAAAATTTTTTAAATCTACTTTTGGGATTGTTCATGTTTTCATAATTGCGGATATTATAGCACTGTAAATAACCTAAGCTTATTTTACCTGACTGTGATATTCACTTGTACTACTACCTTTTAAAATAGTAGTTTATCTTGGTAAGTTAATGAATAATACTACTTATAAAAACTGCATTTAAATCAAGTATTTATACGTTGAAAGATACTTTTTAGTGGTGTTTTGTTTTATCAGTTAAATGACTTGATATAGACACTGAAGAACTTGAGTAAAATAACAACATTACTTTTACAAGCCCTTCAACTCAGAAACATGTAACACTAAAAAAACAACCATTTAAGCTACAAATTTTTCAAGTTAGTGCATAATATTTTTGCAATCTCATATTTCTATCAATCATAATTTATGATAAACAGTCAGTGTATACCAAAAATAATGGGCAGAACAAATAATGCATCGATGTAAACTACGGTTGCTTGTTGAATAATTTTCAGTTCAGAAAATCTTTCAAATTTACTAGTTTTTAAACATCTAGATATTGACAGATTTAACGGTCGTTTAAAATCTCAAATTCATATATGTGTTTTTCTGACAACTTCATTTTATAATGTAATTAATGAACTATTCTAAGGTTCATCAGTAACTCTTAAATTTAGTTACATTAATGAATAAAATACGTCAATCTTACATCGTTTCATTTCCTAATTGTAATTGATATATAATACTGTAAAGCTTTCATTTAACTCGAAAAGAAAGAGTACGTGTTTCATTTTGTATAGAATTCGTTTGGATTAATCTAATCAATGTTTTACACATTGATGAGGTCATGCTTATGTATATTGATCATTATAATTTGCGTTAATATCTCCAAGGTATTTATGTATATACGTTGATAATAACCACTTTTTTCATGCATGAGTATTGATTTCTATACATATAGATTACTTTTAAGTGACAGATTAAGTAAATTGAAAGTTTTCAATTTTTCAGCTGATCACTAATGAAAATCTTTGATTTTTTTCTGCTTTGAAGAGATTAATTACATGAATATTTTATTAACGACATTAAACAATAGTAATGTAATGTGAAGATAACTGAAAAAAATTTCTATTGAACAAGTTAACAAACTAATCAACATTCAATTGTACAAGTTTAGGGAACAATGCCGTCATTTGGCTTTGGTTTAATGTTTTTATACGAATGTGTCGATGTGTCCACTGTGTGTTCATTCAGTTGACAACCACTATACCAATCAATGAGATAGCATATTCTTCCAATATAAAATATTACTCTTTCGTTTGAAAAGTTATACATTTGCGTTTAAAACGTGTTAAATAAAACTAATGTATTTCATGTTACTCCTGAAAATCACAATTTAAATTTCAGAAGTAATGAAGATAGTACAGTTAAGCAAATGTAGTTTGTTTTACTTTCCATCAGCGCACATTTGAATCTCCTTATTTTATTATGGAGTGTAAAAATTATGTTTTGATTAAACTTAATGTAAATCAATGTTACAAACAATTGTGTGTACAGTTTATAAGACATTAACTAAGATATTGGTTGTTTTTCTAACCTCTTTATCTATCTTTTTATCTAGTTGGGTGCGACATCAATATGCTTTGTTTGCAGCCATTTTACAGCTGGTCAATCAGCTGTTCGTGAACGTAATGATGATTTTCAAGAGATTTGTCGTCGTCTTAGTTTACCTAACGGTCGTAATATTCTTAGTCATGATTATGTATTTTGGTGTGGAGACTTCAATTATCGTATTAATTTGTCAGGTAATGAGGTCAAACGACTAGCTACACAGTCTTCTTGGCTTGATCTCCTACGTTACGATCAGTTGACAATTGAGAAACTAGCTGGTAATGTTTTTCGTGGTTTCGAAGAAGGCCCCATCCGATTTGCACCGACATACAAATATGATTTATTTTGTGATGACTATGATACATCTGAGAAAGCACGTTCGCCTGCTTGGACTGATCGTATATTATGGCGTCGCGTAAAATTAACATTTCCCAAAACGGACGAAAATGGCATTGTTTGTATGCAGAATAATTCTCCAGATAAAAAATGGAATCCTGGTCGTTTGTTACTGTACAATCGGGCTGAGTTGAAAACAAGTGACCATCGACCCGTGGGAGCGATATTCAATATAGAAGTTCAGGTGGTAGGTAAAATATCTAGAAATGAAATTACTGACTGGTATATATATATATATATATATATATATATATATATATATATATATATATATATATATATATATATATATATATGGCGTCGATTATTCATTCGATTTATTTTAATTACACCAGAGAATATCAGGATGCCTGTTTACTGATCACTCAAAAAGTGGAAAAACAATTAGACTGAATCTGTTTAAAAACTTTTATTGAGCGTTTCATAAGCTATTGGTTTGTTTCATGCTGTGATTTGATGTCGTATAAGATATTTGGCACACATAGTTGATTGGCTAATGATTGAGTCAATAAAAACGGTCATGTTGTAGTTTGTGCAGGTTGGAAGACTACTTATTTCAATTTGTCTGGGCCTCATTTTAAGAGGTCTTAGACAGACCAGGTCGAAATATTACATGGTCCTCTTTTCTTGTTCACTTGCGCACGCTAGTTACCCCTCGTCGGGAGCGTAGGCAGCCCATTAGCATTCTCCATCGAACTCTGTTATGGACAATCCTTTCCACTTCTTTTCAGTCGCTACTCATCATTTTGATGTCTGCTTCCAATTCCCGACGCGGTGTGTTCCTTGGTCTTCTTCTTTTCCGTTTCCCATCAGGATTCCAAGTTAGCGCTTGCCTAGTTATATTCTTATGATTTCCACAATTTACGTACTATCCGCCTCCGACGTCTCTTTCTAATTTCCTCTTCAGTTGGAAGTTGGTTTTTTCTCCACAGTAGGTCGTTGCTGATGGCATCCGGTCATCGTATATTTAATATCATGTGTAGACACTTGTTCACGAATACTTGTACGTTTTTGATGATGGTTGTGGTAGTTCTCCAAGTTTCAGCTCCATACGATATAACTCACTGTCTTGACGTTCCTATTGACGATTGTGACTTTGATGTTAACTTGCACACAGTTGTTTTGACTTTCATACGTTCTTCAACCGTAGGAATGCGGCCCTTGGTTTCTCGATCTTCGCCTACATCAGATCGTTCACGTTCGTCGATGATACTAACCAGAAGTATGAATATTTCCACCTCTACCAGAGTTTCCCCATCAAGTGTGACTGGGTTGGTGTTCTCCGTGTTGTATTTGAGGATCTTGATTTTCCCCTTGTGTATATGGAGTCCTACTGATGCAGAGGCTTTTAATATACTGTTCGTCTTGACTTGCATTTGCTCGTATGTATGGGATAGGAGGGCCTAAGACATCTGCGAAGTCCAGATCATCTAGTTGCATCCAACCTATCCATTTGACTTCGTGCTTCTCCTCAGATGTCGAGGTCTTCATAATTCAGTCAACCACCGGAAGGAGGAGAAAGGGGTATAGTTGGCAGCCTTATCTGACTCCGGTCCTCACTCGGGATGTATCCGCCATCTGTACTTCATTCTCAACTCTGCAGCGTAGTTCGTCATGTGAATTACGGATGATGTTGACGATTTTCTCCGGTACACCATAGTGTCGAAGAAGTTTTCATAATGTTATTCCATTCACTCTGTCAAGTGCTTCCTCATAATCAAGGAAGTTGATGTATAGTGACGAATTCCATTCAATTGATTGTTCAACGATGATCTGTAGTGTCTCAATACGGTCTGTGCACGACCGATCCTTACTGAGTCCAGCCCGTCAACCTCGAAGTTGGACGTCTACTGAATCTTTCAACGGGTTCAGTAACACTCCGTTGAAAACTTTCTCTGGTACCGGTAGTAGTGTGATGCCTCTGTAGCTACGTTCTCACATTTGCTCAGATCTCCTTTCTTTGATATCTTGATGAAGTATTCTGCTTTTCAATCTGTCAGTGGCACATGTTTCTCCTCCCAAGTCTTCCTGAATAGAACGTGGATCATGCTTGCAGTTGCTTCTATGTCTGATTCCAGTGCTTCGGCTGGTATATTGTCAGGTTCTGCTCCCTTCCCACTCTTGATTCGTCTGATGACCATCTTGATTTTTTCGATCGTCGGTGGATTGAGAACTATAGGAATGTCCATGTGTGCTGCTTTGATGTCTGGTGGGTTCAATGGAGCTGGTCTATTCAAGAGTTCTTCAGAGTGTACTGCCCACTTGTTCTTCTAATCTTGAATCTGAGTGGTTGTCTTGCCCAAACTGAAGTAGGTGGTTTTCTTAGGGGGCCACACCCGAAGCCTTTGACCTAAAGGTCTGATCCACAGGGCAGTGGAGCATCGTGAGGAGATGCAGTCCTATGGTAGCCGGTGACCAACGATTGATTCATACGCTATTTGTTCCCTCAGAATCCTGGACCCCATGTGTACCATTGGTTTGGAATCACGGTTTCCCAACTTCCCTAGATGGACGCGCCGTGTCCACCAACCCGGTTAAAGCTCCAGGCATTCGCTTTTCGTCCTCTCAATTTTGTAAACAACAGTAATGCCACGAGAAGGCAGTGAGTAGGACTCTCCCGGCAGAGGCTATATACGCGTGGCCATGTGAAAGTATTTCGAGAGGGAGAGCGGACTCTCCCCACTCCTGGCCATACCAGAGCATTCGGGGGCACTTAGCTATTATTATAGTTATTAGGGATTTTGTTACGGAGTTGTGTCTCATAAATTGAGGTCTTTAATTCTTATGCCTAACCCTCCTTTTTTATATGAGCTTGAAACTATCGGTAGCTCGAGATAGGATTCAGTTGTAGTTATTAAGGTAAAAAAATTAGTGTTTTAAATTATTACCTGATAACAGTCCTACTTTTTTCACATGCCTTTTCTGGTTCTACCTTTAACAATTCATATCTCTCTTCCCCCGTTATATATATATATATATATATATATATATATATATATATATATATCCAAACGGTTTCAATTTTCAAACAGTGAATCTAGTTATTTACATACTTATCCCCATAGAAATTAATAATACAAGGCTAATGAATTGATAATTTTAATTATTCTTATTTAATTTACTCATTCATAAACATTTTTATTTACCAGTTATCATACAAATTTAAAATATTGAAATGTGATCAGGTCATGTACTTACATTTTCTACATTTTTGACAGTTGAAAAAAAATTATATTCCTTTTGTAATTTGAGTTTAAAATTATCTTACAATTTGTTGTCAATTCACTATTGATCCTCATTAGAATATGAATTTTGAAACGAAATAAACATGAATTGTATCATCTTGGGATTTGAGAAATTACAGTGGATATTTTATGTAGCAACCAATAGTCTAGTGTTATTTTAATATACAATATATATATATATATATATATATATATATATATATATATATATATACCTAATGTGATTGTTGACATCAGTATAAACAGTTGAAAAACATGAACTATGAGTGAAATATCTACAGGAGGGATTAATATTTAAGCAACAGTATTTTCACCTACAAATTGTAGGAGTGTCCCTTGAAATCTCAGGATATTTCATAGTCATAGTGACTCGGTTTAAAGACATAACTAACAATCTAGGTGTAAATCTTTCTGTGAATTTAAGCTACCGCTGCACATGTAAAACTATTTACAATTTTGTATTGTCAGCCTTTAATTTATACAAAGGATCGGTATTCACGCTTATACTAGTTTTGTCATTTTGTTTACTGACGTCTTGTAAGTATTTGTCATTCAGTTGTATGACGTACTAAAATAGTTTACTCTTTATTGTCTAAGAAATTATCTACCTTTTCTAGTGTACGTTAACGATTATGTTTTTGAGCAGATCGTTTTCATTGTGATAAACAAAATAACCTCTAAGATCATACATATATCATAAACTTCTATAATTGTATGCAATATTGAAGGCATCCATAAAATGTCTATAGGTCATCAGAAACGTATTGGATTCAGTCCCTTAATATTAACAACTGTAGAATATAAACTCTTCTAAGTAATAATTCTTTATCAGCGGTGTAGTTCATTGTTATCTGCCGTGTTGAAATTAATTCTTTTCTGGAGCGTTCAATTCTTACTGTTCATATAGTTTGCATTTCACTAAAGATAGACTTTAATCTTAATATGTGAAAGAAAGATTAATAGTTGTATATTTTATGCTAATTAACAAATGTAAATTGTGTTCATATGAATTCATATTTTGAACAATATTCTACAGATTTCACGACAATCTCGACGTAAAGTTATTTCAGATGTTGCTGAAGATTATGGTCCAATCAATGCTACTGTTCAAGTTGATTTAAAGATTGTAGAAAGTAATTCAAAACAGTTATTATCCGAAGATGTTAAGCCATACTTATTAAATGACACAGACTTCTTAGAAAGCCTAAAGTTGATTGGATCATCAAGGGAGGGAACAATTTTACTGTTACATTTCCTAGATCCACTTACTATACTATTGATTTATGCCAATTCTAAGTAAGTTCATTTTCTGACTTGTGATTATTAATTTTTGACAACAGTCAGTCATCTAAAATGTAAGATAATACATGAATCTGTTCTAGTCTGTTATCTCACAATGGCTGTTTTGTTGACACAATGATCCTTCTTTGCTATCGTGACAAATAACCGAAATATATTGATCAAACCATTTATTTCTTTAGGAGGAGTGTCTGTTCAGTAAAGGTAAGGCTGAAAACATCAAGCTTAAAGTTTGGGACAAAAGTTGTTGTTTGTAGCAGGTAGCATCGTGATCCCTACGATTACCCAGAATTTCTAACAACTTGGCACTTGGCTTTAAACCTTACTCGAAGTGTGAGGGCTGATGATACTGCCCTGTTATCCAAACCGAAGTAGATTGAGCAGATTTTGGACATGTGACATAGTGGTTCAAAGTCAAGTGTTTCAACCACTAAGTCAATGCTTCGTAATCACACCACTAAGAGTCAACTATATTCTTCATTAGGTTTTCACACCGCATTGTTAAAAATTTTTTTTACCTCCAGTTCAGTTATTGTCGATTCTGGTGGACGGCCTATGCTCCTCCACGAGGGATAACAGGCGTAAGTAAGTGGGTCATTTATTCTCAACAGAATGACTAGCGGAGAGTATTTAAAATTTGTAGTCACAGGAGATGTCCTTGGGGTTTTTCCCTACTCTGTACTAAAATATAATGAAAAAGGTTACTGTCAGATTATTAGAAACGTGACTAAATTTAGTCACTGTGAAAACAACTAGGTATGACTCTCATGTTCATCTGATGACTGTCAACTGGGATGGATAATGTGTGTATTTAGTCCCAAAATCATTCATTGATAATATCTTGGACAGGTATCGAACATATCATGTTAGAATCATGAAGCTAACCTGAAGTATGTGCTGATGATGTTGTTCAGAGGAACAATGCAAGCTCCACAACTAAACCATCTAGCTTAGAGAATAGAACTCCACAAAAAAGGAGCTAACCTTGTGTTATAATCGTTAAAACGTTCCTTTATTTTTGTGGGTGTTAATTAACAAATAAACTATTTATGAAAGCTCTCATCGTCCTATGCTCTGAAAATTATCAAACATAGAATATGTGAACAGTCTAGTTTAGAAATAAGAAACATGATTTTCCTTGTAGGATGTATCTGTTTAGCAGCGTTTACATTTTTTAAGGCCATTTAGTTAAAATACACATTCTTTTTCCCAGACAGGCGTCTATCGCTGCAGGATTTTTAAATAATTATATTATACCATGGGATGCTTCATCAAACGGACTACCTAAAATAGCTGGTGGTTATGAAATTCACTTATCCACTTCATTATACAATTCTGCAAATTGGTTAGATCGTATGCAAAGATTGATTGAAATTTCAGAACGTGAAGAATCGAATATAAACGATTGTCGAATACCAGCTGAAGTTTTCAATGCATTACCTTTAATAAAGAAATTAGATAAACAACGACCTCCTAAATTTGATGACAACAATGAACAAACTTTAAATAGTGATAATGAAGATTTCGAAAATGATATTACTAACTTAAACATCAACCGGGCTGTTGAACCATCACAACGTAAGTTGAAAAGATTTAATGAATGTTCTTTGTTTTTAAGAGCTTATTTATTACATTCATTCATGTGGCCATTTTAAATCCTATCGTCAGTTCATTTACGAATTCATATTGTTCATCAAATTACTTTCATGTTAATGGAATGTTTACCATCAGTATAAGGTTGTGGAGATTGTTAAAGTTTTAATAAGATGACAAACTTATCCAAGTTAAACAATCATTTTAAACTTGGAAGTGGTGGACGGCCGTTTCATCCTAATGTAGAATTCCTTATTAATGGTCACCCATGATTTAACAACTGAGAATCAAATTCAAAATTTTCGATTTCGCGCGCAAGCGCCTAATGTCTAAACCGCTGAGCCTGCATCCAACGGTTTTAATGTCTCACTTCAATCAATTAACGATATTATGTGATCATCTTCCTCTGCGTGTTGCAGATAACTGTCTCACATCCGATACGGATAAATTTCACTGATTATGGCTTCTCATTAACATTTCAAAAACTCTGTCTCAGTGGTCTTAAAAAGTAGGTGTCCGCTCCTGAGACCGAAGGCCTTGGGTTCGATTGCCGGGTGCGGGGTCTCAGATGCGCACTCCTGAGGATCCTTAATCAAGGATGAAACGGCCGTCCACTGGTTTTATGTTTTCAATAGTTGTCTGACTACGATTTTTTCATGATTTAAAATTTATAGAAATTCTTTATTATCTACAGATCATACACTGAAAATATTTATTGTTAATCAACTGACAGGACTGTTGAATTGCTAGGGATCTTTTCACAGTTTAAGCACTAAGCTCTACGAACAACTGATGTAGTTTTAATCACTTCGTTAAAATTACGCACTTAGATTTTTAAAAGTATTACATTTCTTCATACAAATAAAATCATTTTAGAAGCGCGCTAAATATAACAACAAAATAAGTAATTATTCAGTCAGAATGTGACGCTTAAGTCGTCGTTTTTCTAGATATTTCTTCAAGGTTTCCGTTGAGTGTTGATTGAATAAAATATCTTTAGCTCTTGTCTGGCCTCTGAAAACTTTTTCGAGGAAATTCCAGGCTCTTCCAATGTATTATAGCAACAAAAATAGTATCGTTACCAGAGTTACTTTACAATGCACCAAGAAAGATTATCCTTATGTGTCAAACAAATGCAATTGAACATTTTTGCCAGCCAAAAACATTTTCAGCAAAATCATCAATAAGAGTTTAAGATTATATAGTACCTTTTAAATCAGAACATAAGATGATTTTTACTCATGAAAAATACATAGTTCATGCATATGTTTCCTAATTTTAATGATCCCTTGAGGTGATAATTGATCGGATATATGTCAGTGATTGTAGTATTCCGAACCGCTTCAAATCTTTACCGAAGATCTCAGAAAGAAATAAAATAAGTGTGAAAAGAGATAATAGGTTTATAGAAGAGAATTCTCCTAGTTTCGTGAATAAATGAATGGTTTGATTAAGGGGTAAATCGGTGAACGATGTTTTTTTAAACTTTAGAAGTGTGCTACATGATATTTCCAATTATCAGTTTTTCTTTTCGTGAGCATTAAAGTCAATTCGTCCTTGTTATCTGTGGTACAAGAACAATGTGATAGATGGTGATACATTGTGTACCAGAAAAATGTTCTGTATTACTACAACTTTTAATGTCAGCTTATACTAAAGTTATACTAGCTGTTAAATATTCACATAAGTTGTTATGATGATTTTAGTCTTTAAATTCCTATTTCTCAGTTTTATTTAACTGAAATGATATGCCGTACTTCGATATTTCATCATAAATTAATGACATTCGGAAAGTATCGTCCTTCGAATACGTACATGCTTTTTACTTAGCTTACTTTCCGTATTTATCACATAAAAATATGGTAACACATAGTCAAGTATGGGATAGTGGATTTTTCGTCGTTATTACACAGATTTCATTACAAGATTTACTAATCTAGGTTATGAAAACTCCTTTTAGTCTTCCTTAATTTAATACAAACTAAGATTTTGAACTCCATCTTCGAACGTATTTCATTATGAACTGAAGTTCCCTACGGTCATTTGGATTTAGTTACTGCTAATCGATGTTAATGTTTCAACAATCGTTAACTTCAGTATTAAACACATTAACTACTAATAAGTAATAAGGCGTATTTTGAGAATGTTACATATCTGTTGTCTTATATTTTATACTAACCCCACGTCGTAAAAAATATTCACTAAAAATAGACTAACCCTCGAAATCCAAACTGTCATATAATAATTTTGTGTAGAACAACAAATTTAATTTTTGATCTAACAACAGATTTAGAACGAAAGGTGTTTCAAACCTTATTATCTTGTTAGATAGTTTCACGACTGCAGTGATTAACATGATTAACTGCAGTATCATAGAGTTCATGAGCTCCTGTGTTCTTGTATAAATCATTATTGAAGACACAATGTAAAATATTTCAGCTTATTTGTTGTGGTTTCCCACAATTTTTATTCACTCACCCAACATATTAAATTGGAGTAAATGAAAACAGAGAAACGGTTGCGTATAGTCTTCCTCTTCTATTTCTTCACTATTCAGTTTTACAAAATGATGTACTGTCGTTACATTTTAGGATAAGTGTGATAAATATCAGTCCATCTCCTCAATTATTGTGATTCTTTATGTATACCTCCCTCTCTCTGTATCTCCTCTTTAAAACATTTTGCTTTGATTTTTCTAACTCGTTTACCAAGTACATGGCTTGTGATAATCCTTGATTAACTAAGACAGATTAGTTGGCGGGAATTCTGGACATGCGATTTAATTGTGAAGTCAAATGCTATAATTGACAACCTATTTCTCTGTAAATATTTTGTGGGTAGTTTCCTACTTGTCACTGTTCAAGATCAACTGTTTACCTGTTAAGTTGACTATTTTAAACCACATTTGTGAACTATTCAGATTGATGTATAAATTCATACGTTCAACTGTCAAACTAATACTCATCTTTTAAAATGATACTGACTGACTCATGTCGCTTAATAATGGTTACTAATCGAATAAATACCGATCTAAACAGCTGTAAACTGTCGTCCTTTAATGTGGCCAAGTACATCGTTACGATAATAATAAACAGATGTCACTGAGTAGCAAATGTGCTTATTCCCTTAAAAACATATTCAATTAAACAGTAGAAATCTCAGAAGGCAACTCCTGGTTTGATTGTAAATAATGGTGGAAATCGTGTAGCAATATCAATCAAGATTTAGAAGATAGACGCTTCTATCAAAACTACAACCACCTGAAACATTGATGTATAACTAATTAGCTTCTTATCAGTATTTTAGTGTTATAATATTCCATCTAAATAGTTTATGTGTTACGAAATATATCATTATAACCTTCACTGGAATATT
Organism: Schistosoma mansoni; assembly: GCF_000237925.1. Classification (NCBI taxonomy): domain Eukaryota; kingdom Metazoa; phylum Platyhelminthes; class Trematoda; order Strigeidida; family Schistosomatidae; genus Schistosoma; species Schistosoma mansoni. The sequence goes on from NC_031498.1 coordinate 10,309,435, forward strand.
TAAATATATCTTATCTACTCCTATAATCAACCCTTCAAAAGTTTCAAAGATCTGAATTTACTTCTATCTTTAGTTTAATCTTCTGTGAAGATTAACAATATGAAGTTCACAGTTAATCTGTTTAGTTGTATCTATGAGAGAATTCAATTAAATCTTAATGCTTGACTTATATATATAACGTTTCGATACAACTGTTTTTTTCCTTTTTAAGAAAAATTAATTGCTCCATTATTGTCGTTGTCATTTTCATCTACCTTAATTATAGCTCGTAATCGTCCACCGCCTCCTAGACCAGCTCCACCATTAATTAAACAATCAGTGAGTATTGGTAGTGGTAATAATAATAGTAAAGATGAATTTGACGATTATCCAACTAATAATAATAATTCAATTAATACAAAGAAAACAAATATCTCCGATCCTTTATCCCAAGCTGATAATGAAATTGATTCGAAATTTAAAAAAATATTTTCTATTTCACATTCTCAAACTAATTCACCTGTTCATGAAGTTTCATCAAAATTGAATACTGCAATTTCAAATGATTTATTTACACCCTATAATGATAGTATTCATATGGTTAACAGTTGTGTAGATCTTAACTTTCAGGATAATTCAATTTTACAACAAGATAACAATAATAAAAATCGTATATCATCCACAATTGATCTTATTGGACTTGACTTTGAAAATAACTCCACTATCAATAATGATACAACATCATCATCTACTCATTGGTTTGATTCAGTCATTGTTCCACCTCCGTTACCTCAAAGACCAGAAGATGTTAGATCATCACATTTGTAAGTTTTTTTTTGTTCATTTCGAAATGTTTAATAATTTAATAAATTCTTAATTAATTAATCAATTTCATCAGCTGTTGTCCTCGTTTGAGTTCTTGTAGTTCTATTTATTTATTATGGAAAAATGATTGATTTCGGTAAAGTAAGAGTTCTTGATGAGATATTTAGAAGATCCATGAAATGAAGAAACATTTGTTTTTGATTGATAAGACATTGGTTCTATGACTTTTTTTAAAATGTTTTTTTAAGCCTAGATAGTTTATTCAGACGGTAGGCGACTTATGGAGATGAATATCTCTTGCTATATAATATACGAATCTACAACCACAACCTCATTAGGGATCGGAATCAGGAATTGGAGGTTTCAGAGGGAAACATGGAATTTTTAACCTAGTAGTTAACGTTTTCAACATCTGACAATGAACGCATACATTATCGAATGATATCCGCTGTATTTTTAAAACAGTTGAATTTTAGTGGTTACTTCTTTTCATTAAGATTTCGAATATTCCTCTTGAACATACTGAAGAAGTTACTATAATTAACATAAGGAACTCTTCAGGAGGTGTGAGGTATTAAACCTTTGTTTATTAGTCGTAAATTGGGATGAAACAGTTGTTCAGCAGTCTATAATCTTTAGTCATGATATTAGTCTGTAATTTAAATGAACGTCCATTACTTTATACGGTATTCGATCGAACGACGTATATGTAAACTATTTTTCATAAGGTGAAAGCCTATTATTTGACGGTTAGCTGAATTTTGTTCAGTCAATTAACTAAATTATTGTCTGTTACGTAGTCTAAGGTCTATATAAAAGTTTTCAATATCTGTTTAACATAATATTCCTGAATACTGAAAATTAGTGATTAAACTATGTAATTATTTATAACTTAAAAATCAATCATAGTTTTGTAAATGCACATACATATTATGTATCTTTCTCTAAAGTTCTAAGGCGAACCTACTTTTCTTGTTAATTCATGTTTTTATTTTAAGTTTTTGCATTGTAGTAATCTTTCTCAGATTCCTGTAAATCTTACAGAAAAATAAACATGAAATGATGGACTTTATTTGTTCAACTATATCTGCACATACTTAAGCTGTCCTGGTCCCAGTTTTTGTTAGACAACAAACTAATTTACCAATTAATAAATTTTGTAATGAAAAAAACAATCTAAAGTTGTTATTTTATCCTCGTCATATTCAGTTCCTGATGTGTTTTATCTGATTCCAATATCAAATTACCGTATCTAATAATATTCGCTGAATATTTTTCCAAAGTTTGTATTTCGATTTGTTGTCTTTATTTATTTATTTAAACACATAAATATTAGTACAAGGCGGCACCGAATACATATGCGCCACACACGTCACTTGGTTTGTGAGTGGGCTGTGATACTGCACGAGTGCCCAGACCAAAACAGGTGGTTTTCTTAGAAGGCCACACCCCGAGCCTTCGGCCTAAAGGTCTAATCCAAAAGGCATTGGAGCATCGTAAGGAGATGCAGTTCCATGGTAGCCGGTGACCAACGATTGATTCATACGCTATTTGTTCCCTCAGAATCCTGGACCCCATGTGTACCATTGGTTTGGAATCACGGTTTCCCAACTTCCCTAGATGGACGCGCCGTGTCCACCAACCCGGTTAAAGCTCCAGGCATTCGCTTTTCGTCCTCTCAATTTTGTAAACAACAGTAATGCCACGAGAAGGCAGTGAGTAGGACTCTCCCGGCAGAGGCTATATACGCGTGACCGTCTCAGAGCATTATGAGAGAGAGATCGGGACCTCCCCACTCTTGGCCGTACCAGGGCATTTAGGGGCATTTATTTAGTAATATGTCTAATTTTAAAAATTTAAGACATTTTTTATGTACTTAACCGAATTAAACAGAGTCATCGAATGGAATTAGGAATTTTTTTGAAAGAAGAATATAAAACTTACAATAATAATTGAGTTTCTCACAGTTTGATTTTCTTTGTACTAATTGTTTTAAATGTTCATATTTTACTTTTAAGCAAAAAAAATACGATCAGGATGAAAAGATCCGTGTAGATCAGTAGTGATATAAAACACACAGCTAATTTAATAATTTTACAGCTGTATTGTTTGATTACTCTTTTTTATTCTTTTATGGATTTAAAATAGCGAAGAACATGTATCAGTTATAGCTAAACCCCATCTTCTGAGTATTAGTTTAACCTGGTAAATTTTTGTAGGCTTGTGTAGACGACCTAAAACCACTTCATTGTTGTGTGTTTGAGTGAGCGAGAGAGAGACTGTTGATACTGCCCGAATAATAGAGTAGATGAAGGGAAATCTGAACATATGACTCAATGATTAAGACTCAAGTGAATCATCAACCTAGTTTCAGGGAGCAACAAGGAAACAGTATGATTTTTTTTCTGACTTCGAAATATTACATTTATGTTCTTTTATGTCGCTTTTCATCACAACTATGTTAATAATCCACTTCGTATTACTTGTTTGGATCTTCCCATCGATTTTGTTAGGACTGCATCTGGTCAGTCTCTATTTGGCATATGTGCATACTGTGCGTATTGCCTCGATATACCTTAATTCACAAGCATGGTTAGCAGAGATGGATAGTGGCTAGCAGTGGAATCCAGGACGCGCGTTTCGTCCTATTTGGGACTCGTCAGCTGGATGTGCCTGCATCTCAGAGTTGATGTTCACTCTGGGACTCGAACCCAGTACCCTCGCTTCAAACGCCATCGCGTTATCCACTCGGCCACTGAGTCCTGATAGCCACTTG
>NC_031498.1:10313214-10325656 GCF_000237925.1 Schistosoma mansoni
CACTGCTAGCCACTATCCATCTCTGCTAACTATGTTAATAATCATTTACATATAACTGATTAATGTATGTATGTATGTATGTATGTATGTATGTATATATTTTATCACAAAGAGCCTGTCCAAAATGGTGTAATAGTGATGAACAAATATCGTGTGTGTTCGATCGTGATCTTATACAAACTCATGATATGCTACTCAATGAATTTGAATGTCATCACTTATTCGTCGTCATTCTTTAAAACTTAATTATGCTGTTTGACTGATAAACGTACTTTGTCTTTTCCGATTTTCATACTAAATTTTACATTTTTTTACCTAATTTCAATTTAGTTATTACACTGTAATTAAAAAATGTCTTTTTCTAATGTTTATTTTATGGTTCATTATTGTGGTCCAGATGACGATTATGTGTTGAGTGTAATTGTATATTATATCCCTAAATCGATGATATGTGTAACTACATACTGTTCAGATTAGGTTTATTTATCATCTTTTAAATAGTATTTGAGTATTTTGAAAATTGTGTCCTTCACCTAACTTATTCTATGTTGCAGAAATTACTCGTTGTAGGGTTATTTTATTTTGGTATATAATTCCCATTTAAACATTAAAATAAAAACACGAAGTTCAGCGAAGGGATAATAAATTCGTTGAAAAGAGATCCCTTCGCTTTACTTCGTGTTTTTATTTTATTTTACCTACATGATACGGATTTGATGTTTTTGTGTCCGGGCTACAATCTAGGTTTAAGGGATAGTAACAACACGTTGTTACTGAAACCATTTGCGTAAGGTTTGAACCTGTGACTTAATAGTTAGAAGTTGAATCCCTTAATAACTCAGTCACAACTCTGATGGTTATAGGTTAGCTTTATTTATGCGAAATCAAAAGGTTTTTTTTTCTGACATCTGATTGTGTAATTATTTATTTAAAGTATTTTGTATATGAAAAGAATGATAGGATTTCTTATTGAAATGCTACATTACAGTTGACTAGCGACTACTCAACTAATGATAATGATTCTGATATCTTTCTCCTCCCGTTAGATCTAATTGAATTACACACCGAAAAGATTGTATTATTCGTTCCGACGATTAAATTTCATTTCTTTGTTAAGCACAAATATAGATCTTCTATTAATGAATTTATATAATTTGTAGTTGCAGTTTGTAGATATTTTTCTTTTAAATAATACAGTAGTCGTTGTACTTTGTTTTTCTACTAGATTATAATCTATTAATTATTGATCGTACTTTCATTATATGCCTGTTTCCATCTTGTTGTCCAGTTTAACATAAAATTCAGTCATTAATCACTTTTTCATGCATTGAGCAACATACCATTCATTGTCTAAATGCTAGCCATGATATGATTTTCTTGTGATGAACTTAGTAGATAAAATATTATGCGAACTCATGATTTATTTTATGAATGGAAGATAATTGTTTGTACTAAATAAGAAAAGCAAATGCTTAAATTAAAAATACAGTTCATTACAATCTTTATTGGTAGACAGTTTCACCATAATTTTAATAGATTAATTGCTTTGCATCAAACAAGCAGTCTATTCATAACGTACTTTTCAAGTTTAAAGACTGTTCAGTTCTTCCTTTTATTTAGTTTCAATCGATTTCCTTTGTAGCGATAACATCTAGATTAATAGATGTGTTTTGAATAGGGCTGCATAATAATGTGATTTTATTAGTTTGCATATAAGTTCATTTTCATATGGTTATGTTGTTACTAAGATATTTCATGTAATCAAAAGAAAAAAACTAAAAGAGTTACACATTAGAAAAAGCCATTAAATTTCTCTGAATTATTACAAGGTGTTTAGTTAAGTCGGAACACCGTACATATTCATGTAGTTTGTCAAGCTTGGTTTAGGAAATGTAGATCTGCCTTTTTTGGTATAAAGTATAAGGTACATTTGGAGTTAGTGATATAATTCAGAATCTGTCATAGAAACGACTGTGCATCGGGATCTCTCACCGTGTTCTCAGTTTTAATAACTCTTATTCTGAAGTTGAATATTCAGAATCACATAACAGAGTCGTCAGTTACTCTTGAAATCGATGGATCTTGTCAAATGTGACCTCGACAAGTAACTTACGTATCTAGCTCCATCTGAGTAAGTAAGCTGGTAATATACACTGAATCGGTCGGCGGTGTTGATTTATCTTTCTTCCGACGATATGTAAAAGAGTGACTATAATAGATTATACAATGACTTGGTGTGTGTAGCGTCTTTATATTCGATTCAGTCTGAATGGATTTTTAGTATATCACCATTCGTATCACCCTTACACTCGAAAGTTACAAATAGTATTTTCTTTAGAACTTGATGTAGTCATTCCTTTTATATTCCTTTGAGTGGAAGATACGTCACTATGATTAACCAATGGAGTGCATGTACACTGATTCATTTTGAGAGAGCTGATTACATCAGTTGTTCATCTAAGTCACTTTTTCTTGACATTCTAAATCATCTACCATCATTGCTTAGCAAAAAACAAGGTATGTTAATTTAATCTTCTATTCAAAACATTGAGGTACAGCCTTATCTCAACATGTTTCTTCATTACTGTTCCATTATTATAGTTCTATTTCTTTGCTTTCCATAGCTGAGAGATGAGGTATGATAAATTGTATTAATATGCACACACTTTTGTTTAGTCTTACGTTGTTCTTTCTGTCGAGTAAATAACTTCAGTTGAATAATAATCAAATGCTTGAAAAGTGTAAAAGAATGTTTTCCTACATTCTCAATTAAAAAAACAGCCCTACTTTGATAATATGTAATTACGTAATGATTACTTACTTGATTGATTAATATTTTTGGAAATAAAAAATGTATTCTTATAGTGACAGTTTTGGTAAATGTGAATGTAAGCAGTATGCTATTCATTATAATTGATATTAAAAGTAACTGATCATCATTAATCAGTCAGTTTTAAGCTAAGTTGTTTAATTTTTCTTATCACCATGTTTCTCTTCTTATTGAGTTATTGTAATTTTGTTCACAATATTACTCTAACTAGTTTTATTTAGTTATGGTTTTCCTTACAAATGTTCATCAGTTGTACTTAAATAATTATCACTCATAGTACATGACTTCACGGAATATTTATTAAAGATAGATTTATAAGTGTATATACTTAACAGAATCTTCTTATTGTTATGATTAAATATGATAACAGTCGACAAGATGATATATTGAATAGTGGTTGACAGTGAAATCTAGGACTCGAGTTTCTTTGTATTTTGAACTCTTTATCTTTATGCACTTCCATTCTAGTGTTATTTTTCCTGTGACTAGAAATAGTGGAGATTTTTAGTTCAGGTGAGTAGTTTCTGTGCAGTTTTACTAACTGACAATCAAAATAAGTATATTCAGACAATAACAGAATAAGGATTCCAATAAATAATTAGGATCAAGGTTGGTAGAATAAAATATCCATCATATATGGCGAAATTCGAGTAGCTCACTTCCATCTAAAGTTTGTGCTGATAATGTTGTCTAAAAGAACCCCAGCGAAATAGGTACCCGTATCTTCAAACATAACGCCTCCATCTTTTATCCACGATCATCAAAACTGAGGCTACATATGTACTTTTTATTAATTGTAAAGCCTCATAGTTCCCTATTATTGATATTCAGAAGTAAATAACAATGGTTATTATAGCTTTATTTAACTCTATGAATTTTGATACAATAAAAAAGATCTCAACGCCAACTATATAATATTACAACAAGTACGCGCGTCCTGGATTTCACTGCTAATCACCATCTCTATTTATAATAATGCTTGTGACTTAGCTGCATTATCGAGGCAATTTACATAGGATAGACAAATGCCAATAGGAGACTGATCAATTGCAATCCTAAACATCACTGGAAAGATTTAAACAATCAATACAAAAATGAATCAACAGGAATTATCCTCATCAACATATCTCAGCTTTGTTTTGATAAGGGATTTGTAAACGTGTTTTGTCTTAAGGTTAAGTTACATTATAAACTACCAGCATGATGAAAGAGTGACCCTTTCAAATTACTATAAATTACTCTTCAACATTGGTTAGGTTTTTAGAGATTCTTCAATTAATATTACTCTATGTTGAGATTAGCTAACTTTAACTTGAAGTGTAGTTTATGTTCCATGTCTTTGGTAATTTAGGACTAATCCTTAAATTCGTCGTATAATATTATTTTCATTAATGCCACGTATACATTACTTGTTTTTATAAGCTTTATTTACAGAAAACTCTTAATGGTAAATATTGTTAGATACTTTTTCTTAATTATTAGTATTGTTTTAATTATCATTACCACAAAAATAAGCTTTTCTTAAAAAAACAACACACACACACAATTTTTAATACTTATCACATTAAGCACTATTTTACAAATTATTATAAGTGTGCTAACAATACAATTATCACTTTTGATAATGAACTCTTTTCTCAAAAAAAAAAATTTTAAAAAAAAAACAACCTATTTTATATAAAATGTAATTCATAAAATAGACGTAAAAAAGAGAGATAAGTAGACCATTCCTTTTTTTCTCTTTTTTTCGGTCAAAGAAAAAAATAATAGATTTTAAACAAAAGATTAGAGCATAATTTTAATGAATTTAATAGTATATTTCATCCTACTGATCTTTTTTTTTAATTAAAATCATTAGAAATGATTAATTAAACAAATATTAGTTGTATCTAATAGAATATCAAAAAAAAGAAAAAACCGAGTTATAAAAAGAGAATGCGTGTTACCATCTTAACAAATAACTATTTCTATGCTTAATTAGTTTACAACCTTTTTTTGTTTGTTCATAGTGTACAATTTACTTATCGTTTATTTCATTGTTTCTAACATGATAAAAATATGTGTTTATGGTATGCATTTTTTTCAAGCCTATGCATATATATATATATATATATATATATCATAAAGTTTGTGCAAATGTTTGTGTGTTCATTACATCTAAACAACTAAGTCTTTTGTTATTGTTGTACATCCACTTTTCTTAGAGACTATACCTACATAGATGAAGAAGTTATTAATTTGGTTACATTTGTAATTATTTTCTTTTTTACATATCTAGTAATAATATTAGTGATAATAATAATAATTCAAGTAAACAAGTCAATGAGGTCATGGTAATGGTTGTTGTGTAGTTAATTAATAAAAAAGAAAAATACTATTTCTTAAAGAACTGTCTATATGTTATACGTATACCACTTTCATTTCAATATATATTATCTTGAATTTTTCTATCTTTAGCACAATTCTAGTCAGATTTCAATTTTATGGTGTTTTTTTTATGTACAACATTGGATTTTTTTCACTTATTTAATGAATAGAAATTCTGGTACAATTGGTCACTGAAAAGTAGAATCATTCACAGAAAAGTAACTAGGTAACATTGGGAAGAAATAAAATACAGAAAAGGACTAAATTCAGAAAATGTAATAAGTTGAACGGAAGTAGCAAAAATAAGTCTACGCTGTTTGGTTAAACAAGTTTCTCGCGTTTTTTTAAAGAAAGTAAAAGGTAAATACGACATGATTGTTATTAGCTTTTTTCCTGAACATTGTTTGATAGCATCTCGAGCCACTGAGTTGCATGGTCTTAAAAAATCCAATTAGCGAGTCGTGAGGAACCAACTAGTACCAGTCCCATGCATATTTCTTTCAAGCTGAGACATGTCACAGACTGTCCATCTCTTCGCCATTTCCACTCCGTCACAGCATCGGGAAGTAATGTGCATTTTAGAGGACTCTAGGTTGACACTCGTAACACATATCCAAGCCACTGAATTTGTTGTTTCGTGAAGGTGGCACTAACTCAGTTATACTCACTGTACATGGGTTAGCCTCAACGGTATTAACGTGGTATTGGTAATGGATTCTAGCAGTCCTTCGGAGGCAACATCGATTGAGCACAGAGAGTCATCAAACATCCTTGGCTTAAAGATGTCTGGTTTCAATAACATAACATCAGAACCGCTCTTACTGAGGTGTTGTGGGTCCAACCTTGCACACTCAGATACGAGCCTAATACTAACTATTCAGTTTATCACTTGTCTTGGATAGTCTGTCGAATGTAACGGAAGCCGCTAGTTTGAACCCAACCAGAAGTGAACTTATCCTCATATAGTCATTCTATAGATAATGTAGGTCCTCTCAAAGATGGGGATGATGGTCTCCTCATTTCTAGATCCCGAAATAATCTGTTTGTCAAACCTTTCTAAACAATTCAGTTACTTCCCTAACCTGAATTTGTCGCCATTCCTAAGAGGACTCCTCAGTAGGTTACTTGGACCTGATCACTTGTGGCGCTCGAGAAGTATTCTATTTATTTGTGTACAATAGAATTACTAATTATCGAGAGAATCCTACCACTTTTTATTCGGTTTCTCAACAATTCCAGTTTGGTGTAGTTTTCTTTCTAATACACCTTTTTCGTTGACCTGTTCACATTGTTGCAATGGTTGGGTGTGTCATCTATTTCCTCCTTGTCCCTCTTTCTGTACATATATTTCGTTCGCTATATTTTTATTAAATTATACCTGATACTTTATGTAGGTAAATAATCAATCTTAATGAGTAATTTGTTACTTCTGTAGTAACAATTGTAATAGAAGTAGTAGTAGTAGTATTACGATGTGTACATATTGTACTTATTACTCATTACCATAGATGTACTATTACTAATAATACTATTATTGAGTTTCTTCTCTTCTTAGCAATAAAATGTTTATAATCATACCATCATACATAAATTGAACTAATTAATAATTTGTTGTTGTTTTTTATTTGTTTCTGTTTATTTCTTCATTCACACCTCTCTCCCTCGTAATTCTTATTGCTAATACACTTCAGTAATCGATATCAAGAAAATCTTGTTCTCTTATGTTTATTTAGTTAAAAGGTGATGCCTTTTTTAATTCCATTTCTGTTTTGCTATTATCATAATGATTATTGATGGCTATTGAAGTGCTTCATGTACAAATCGTATTATATTGGCGTTAGTTATATCATTCTAATGTAATATTTAGTCTTTGGGGTTTAATACAGTTTTATTAACTCACTTGAAAAATCATGTAGGAATTCATATATGCTTGTCTTATGTATTAATTTTTATTATTTTAAATCGAATGCACAATTTATCTGGATGCAATTAGCATGTTGAATTTCTATTCTTACATAAACTTTATTGTGTCACTGTGATGGTATCATTTTGAAACCTATTTTGATCTAACCTTGGGAATGATTTTTTTTCCTTTTCCTTCGAAGTTTAAATGAGATCTCACTTCACTTTGAGTTATTCCTTGAGTTTGTCTACTAACCTGATGTGGAATAAGATGATAATATGACTCTTCTAAAGAAAATACCATGTTTATATTTTATATTTAAATTAACTGGTCATGGTGGTTCATTCCATTCTGTCTTATCATTAAATCAGAAACTAATATAGTATGTGACTGGGTTTATTTTTGAGTTACACAACCTTCCTTTATATTCTATCGCAAATGAGTAGTTTATTAATCAATCGTCTTTAGTATAGACACGTTTAAAAACTACGTAGTCTTGAGTGCATATAATGATCTGTAACACAAAATTATCATGAAGTAGCATAATATACTGATAAACCATTTGATTACTTAAACGCAACTCGGGTTTCTTTAGCCGAACAAGGGTATAATTTTACTGTCTTCACATTAATTTCATCAATTAGCTTAAAATAATGCTATGACGAGTTTTGTCACACAGTATGTTGTTGGCACCATAGAATGCACATTTTGAATATATATATTTATATATTCTATTCAAGTAACGTTTGCTTTAAAAGCCTGTAAATTTTTCCAGGTTCTGCTAAAAAAACTTACAAAAAATATGGGCACGTGGATCATTCTAAATAGTAATAGCTGTAACTCATACGCATTTTCTAATTCTAAAAATCAATAAAGTAATCCAATTTCTTGACTATCTTTCCTATTCAAACAAATTTCCTTAGAATTGTGCGTGACATTTTTAACAAAATCTGATGAAATTTTAGAAAATCCCATTTTTACTGAGTAGTACGTCGTAGATACTCTGGTATATATATATATATATATATATATATATATATATGATACTCTTTAGTGTGCTCCTGTGAAACCTATATAGCTTTGTGTATTAGTTTGTGTGGGAATATAGTGCCATTTTAACCATTTTGTTGAATCCACATAATTTTGCAAATCTCTCACTATTCTCATTCCTTTCTCCCAGTCCATGTCGCCCCATGACATCTTTATACCCAGTGTTGTCCATTCCGACTTTGGCATTTAGATCTCCCATCAGGATAGTCAGGTCCTTTCCTGAGCACTTCACTATAATTTATTGCTGCCTCTCGTAAGATTGATCTTTATCGTCGTCATTGCTATCATTAATGGGTGCATAACATTGGATAACAATAATTGTAATCCCCTCCTTTGTTTTGAAGGGTACTTTGATGACTCTGGATCCATGAGATTCCAAACCCATGAGTGCTTTTCATGCTTCTTTGGACAACATATGAGCAACTCCCTGAGTGTGTGAACCATTTTATTCTTGACCAAAGTATAGCGGTATCTCTCCCCAACCTTTCTTTTTCTGCCCAGTTTGGGTCCAATGTGTTTTACTTATTCCGAGAACAGTCAAGTTGTATCTCCTCATTTACATTGCTATTTGACTGGTCCTCCCAATGTCTAACATTTTCCGAACATTCCATGTACCTATATTAATTGTCACTTTGGTTGTTAGAAGGGGTATCGGCGTTATGATTTCCGAAGAATCTTGGCTTTCACTATCAGGTGTCATAATTCTTCTGAATGAAGATCCTTCAAGTGTCAGGACAGAGTGTAAATGGTTAAAATTAATTTTTTGGTTAGCGTTTTTTTTAGCAAGGTTGCTTTATATAGGATGGATTCGCTGGCCCCATGCCCAACAGTCCTCCTTTATCCGCTCTTGGGACCGATAGTAATCCTAAAAGAGCTATAGGCGGAATTATATATATATATATATATATATATATATATCTGGAGTTGTATTTATATTTCTGACGTTTCGAGACTTGATGTAAATCATTTCTCCATAGTAAATTGATGAAGAAACCTTCAGAAATACAAATTTCTACTCATTGTATCGCAAAAGAATTTATTATTGTTGGCTGTTTATACATAAAATCCATTGGAAACGGACTCCCAAACACAGTGTCCATTGTTTTTGATACTAAGATATCCACTGACGTCCTTCTTATGTAACCACCATTCGTTGTTAAGCATTTAGTGAAATTTATTTATTTTTAATTAACTATTCCTTTTTGTATTTAAGCGAATTACTTTTGATATTCTAGTTTTAGATTGCACATCTTAACATGTGTCTAAGTTTATCTGTAATTGACTTGTAAAACTTTTAAACAGAGTGTTTACGAAAAAAAAATGTCATTGTGAGACCAGTTCAACTTTCTATTTGCCATTGAAAAAAAGTCCTGTGAAAGTCTTGTGAAGTATATTTTAAAATATAACATTTGTCTGTACATATGTTTTTTTAAAGCTGTTTTTCGACATAATTGTCTCTTGATTGGGTTGTGAATAATCCCCTGAGCACCATGATAATTCTAAATTTATTTGTTTAAATAAAAAATCTTTTCCCACCAAGCAATGGCTGAGAGTTTAGTGTTCGACTTTCAATCACTAAATTAAATTTTGAACTCTTTCACCTACTTTAGTCCTGACAACCAGGTAATGTCACTAGCCTTCACATTTAGAGTGTAGTGGCTCGATGCCAAGTACAATGGTCTATATCTGGGAAAGAAGTTAATTTTAATCTTAAGATCTATGATCATTTTAATTATGATATTAACGCAGCTATAACATTTTTAATTTTTTCTATCACAAATTTACTTTTTAACGGACAAATGTATTGGACATATTGATCACTGTAAATTTATACCCAACAAAATATCTATGTTATGGATTATATGGATATAATAAATTGATATGACAATGTTAGATTTCTTATTTCCCTATTCTTAACAAAAAAACAAAACAAATAAAATATCAAATAAACTGTTTAAATATTTCTGACTTGTTCAAGCCAATTCTCATCAGATAAGTTGCAATTTACTAGAAATTGTTGTTTACATTCTTTTCTCTGTAGCTTTCAATTAGTAAATCATTTGACTTTTCATCAGTTCAAATATTTTAACCGATCAGTGATATAGTACAGTGGTTTATTCGCCCGTCTTTATTGTTTGATTGATTTAAGTAACATCTTCACACATGTGTCATAGAGTGATAACTGCTGGGATTTTTTTGATGAAAAGAATATGTGTATGATGATCAATAAAGTCTATTTTTACTATGAACGACCTCTGATGAAAATCGAGACTTCGATTAATTGTTGATAAATATTTATGTATATGTATGGGTTCGTTTAAATGCTGTTTTCAATGTTTTAGGTGCTGAAATTATCAACTAACTACCAAGACTGATAGTAGTGAAACAGTATTTCGAACATCAGTGTGATGATAATTCTAACACAGTTTATCCTGTTAGGGGGTTGAAGATGGTCGGGAAGAATCAGTGGAACTAGGTTTTGTGCTAGTTGATACTCGTCATTAAGATGTACCTCTAATCTTGATGGGGGTGTTTGCCCTTGGTTGGTTCAAACCCGTGTCACCCACCTTCGCAGCTCAGGATGTTACCACTGAGCGACTAGAGTCTCGAGTGACCTGTAAGATTTAGATACTTACAACTAATGGATCCGAAATTTCTCCGTCGATTAGTTCCAGTTACGTGACTTCTCAAAAAAATGGACTCAACGTCGAACGTCCACATTTCATTTTGACCGATGAAATGTCTGTCTTATTCTTGATAATTATCACAAAAAACAATGTTTCTAGTTTTTTTTTTCATAAAATAAAATAAAAGCAATGGCTAGTTGGTTAAATCACTCTAGTTCGAACCTCACCTAATCGATTTTTAGTTTAAACAGCCTGATGATTTCACTTGTTCAGTAGCCCCCATATAAACATGAAGTGGGATAAGTTTATAAAATAATTGTTTTCAATTTGTTTATGCACAACTTTATTTTTCTCATTATCAGTGATCAACAAAAGAAATTAGATTGAAAATTTTCTGTATTATAGACCTTTTCAAGTACCAGAGCTTTTGCACTCGTTAAAATCGTTCTTTAAGGACACTATAATTTATATGTATATATTTCGTATATTAAATGATCTATCGTGAATCTTTGTAAAGTTGTTTTAAATACATCGTTTTCAAATTTAAACCTGTGATTGTTTATGATGTTTTAACTTTGAAGAACAATACTGTCTTTTCGTTATGTATGTTTTGTACTGGTAAACTGACCATCTAATGATTATATTCATTGTGGAGTTGAATATGTTTTGATTATCAATAATATAAACTTTCATCAACTGAATTGTCTAAAATATGTGTCTTTCATAGTGGATGGATTTATGTTCCATTGTAACCCAAACCCTAGTACGCATCATTTGAAATGTTGTGGTGTCACGTATTAACACTTTTTTTAAGTAATTGTGATGTATATATTAAGGTTTATACTTACTAAAATCCCTAGTGATGTAATCCGCTGTCAGAGGTTTCTCTTATCATATTTATATTAATCAACCCTACTTTAATATATATTTTATCTTGTTTAAAGTTTTTAACACTTTTTTAAAATATGGAGTAGTGTTACACTACTTATGTCTCTCGATTAAATGTTCAATGTGAATAGTAAGCCAACTTACTGGACATCATCGCATAGTACTTTTGTAGATCACACAAAAATCATAACTCAACTTTTTACATTTGTTAAAAATCAATGGTAGTCTGGATATCTGTAGTCTAAAACGTCCTGACTGTGATTTCCTTTGAAGATTCAAACAAATAACACTGATAAGTGCCACCATTAATAATTCTTTACAGCTTTTCTACTATTCTTGAATACTTCTCATCATTTAAATTCATCATATACATTTCTCAATTTAAATAACTCTAATATGTTATCATTTTTGGATAGATATCTTTCTATACATACAACCTCATCATTTTTAATATTACCCAAGGCATAAGATACTTTATATATTTAAGAATATTGAATCCTCTTTGGTTTATATCACAATGATATATTAGATATATAAATTAGTTATATTTGTTCATGTCATATTAATTATTACTATTGTTACTATTCTTTTCCATACAGTTAAATTTCTTTCATAAAATTTTTTGTAGAATATTAACCATAACAACAATAAACAATCTTAGTTACAAAGAATTGAATTTATTTTATTTTTCATGATCTAAATCTTTTAATCATTTTATCAATAAAATATTTCATAATTATCAGAAGTGGTTTTTGTGGAGATTTAGTATTTTTATAG
>NC_031498.1:10325856-10358874 GCF_000237925.1 Schistosoma mansoni
GTTTTCCTTGGTAGTATAGCATCAGTTGACTCACGCTTTCAACTATAAAAATACTAAATCTCCACAAAAACCCCTTCTGATAATAATAATCATATGCTCACTAGTGACCAACTTCGAGAAGTAAGTCCAGGAGTTCTAGTTAGAAGCAGTGACCAGTGGAGTTCAAACCAGGTCTGTTGTGAAATAGGAACTCACTGAAGACAATTGGTGAACGGTTGCTCAACTTCGTGGATTGGTTGAAGTTAGACATTAACACCATCGGATGCCGGCTCAGTGGTCTAGTGGTTAAGCGCTCTAGCGCGAGACTGATAGGTCCTGGGTTCGAATCTCGCGAGGCGAGGTCGTGCATGCACACTGCTGAGGAGTCCCACAATAAGATGAAACGGCCGTCCAGTATTTCATCATTGTGATTTTGTAAAAGAATAGATATAGTTTATGATTAAAATTAGTAATTATAAATACTCTTTACAGTGTGATACTAATTTAATTCACATATGAACAGAATAAGCGATAGTGACTGAGACGTCATTTTTTATAGGGAAAATGTACAAATTATTCATAATAAAGTAGATATAATCGTATATTTGATATGTGATACATCACATCCACCTATGACACATATTTTTTATTGGCTATCGGCTACAGTGATAATAATACTAATGCAGAGCTAAAAGTCTAGACATATATGACATCGCTCACTATTCACTGGCCAATCTATCATGTGTCTCAGTACTACAGATGGCCATTAGTGACATGAATAGCTTTGTGGTAATGTTTCGGACTGTTAAGCTAGGTGGCACGGGTTCGAACCCATCAAGAGGCATCATTCCCCCCCCCCAAGATTACAGGTACACTTTACTGACATGTGCCAACTAGTACAAAATCTAGGTCTAAGGTTTCGTATTGACTACCTCCAATCACTCAACTTTTCATCATAGTGGACATGATATTGAATCATCTAAACGAGTGGCCACATTGTAACTTGATCAATAAAATTTGATTAGCACTACATAAGGACTAGACAAACATGACATTGGTCACTACTAGATGATCAATCTATTGTACTGTCAAATTATTCAACTATTTATAGTTCTATTCACAATTAATTTGATCTATTTCATTGTTTTCTAAAGAAAAAAAATTTATTACACTTTCTCTTTTTGTTCACTTTTGAATGTTACATTTTGTGAAGATACAAGAGTAATCATATGATTTTAACCATAATCAGTTGATTCCATCAGTCAGATTCAGAACTAATTGAAAATACTGATAGGTTATTTCGATTGTTTATTAATAAAGTAATAATATCTGGTTCTTTTAGGCAATTTGTAACTGAAGAGTTGAAATGTTTTGTGTTATGTAAGATTACTGATTAAATTTTCATTAATATTGATGCTGTGCAGTTTGAAATTATTTACTTACGGAACTTTTTGATATGACATTTAAAATTAAAGCATAATATATGAGTTTTATTTTAATAAATTGCATCAGTCACTACGGGACTTGTGAATAAATACAAAATAAAGGAATTATTTTTTTCAGTAGTAAATAATTAAGTCCTTAGAAAAAGTCATATTCAATTATTAGCGAAAGTTACATAGGTATACCTAATATAGTGCCCTAGATAGATACCTTCAGCACGGAGCTTGGCACAGATTTATGTTAGCCTAAGTTGCCATACCAGATTATCACGACGAGATGAAAACAACAGAGGAGATTAAAATAATATAGTAGAAATGACAAAAAATGGCTAAACCTTTTGCAGATGGTTTAAAGAGACAGGATGAAAAGGTATGTATGAAGAAATACCGTACTTTAAGACCGAGAGAAATAAATGCATCTGTGCCATTGTGAACGATTCTGAGCCATATCACCCAAAGTTTCCAACCACTGATCGAGGTTATAATACGGACTTCAACCAGGTGGAGTCTGGATCTGCCAAAATAGCTCGAACCAACAGATAATGAGTTTGGTGCAATAATAATTCTTATCAATAATTAGATGGTTGATAGTTTACATTGATTTAGTTGTACGTTTTATCTTCTATTGTCTGATGTTAACTGAAATATACTTAAAACTAATTGTTCTTGATTAGGAGTACATTGAAAATTAATGGCTTAAACGTTTTAAAACTTGCCTTCCAAGTATTTCGTCACTGCAATTATCTTACTGGTCTTTAAAAATTATAATTACAGTTAATGAATTAGGATTTCTTAAACAAACATCATGCTTTGTATCGATTTCAAACTTTAAATCAGAATATATATATATATATATATATATATATATATATATATATATATATAATTGAGCGTAATCTTAGACACAAATGTTTACTTTATGTGAGCAATTTGAAAACCATCAACAATGAACACATCTCCGGTGATTATTGATTTAAAGTGTTAATTACCATTAATAATGAAGTGTTTATTTATTCATCTTTTTCATTCGATATTTTTCTTTATTATTATCGTTAACAGTGATGATCTTTCACAGAAAAATGACTATAATAGATTGTTATCATTGATGATGATGATCCTTTATGGAAATGATTGTACTAGATCATTAGTGAATCCTGTCTTTATAGTTGTTCATTGGTATCTATTTCAAATTAATAATAACCTAAGAGTAAGTTATCGTATGAGTATATCTTACAATCGAAATAAAAACTAGTTTAGTGAATATAGAATGGGGACTGAAGTAGTTGTATTACTCAAGAGGATTAATGCAAGGTTTAGTTTCAGCTGATACACATTTCACCATGAGATGAAAAATCTTTTTTTTTATAGTCTCTCAAGAAAGTCTAAGATGTCAACTTTCTGTGAATTCCTGCTTTCTTTTTCTGTAAGAATGGACTTATATTTCTCTGACACAACTACTTTGAAGATCACTCGTATGTAACATCTTCATTTACGGCATTTCTATGCGTTTTTCTTTCCAGAGTCCTTAACTTCAGTACAATTTGTTTTTAAAGATGAAATATTTATGCATTTCAAGAGAATATATTGATTAGTATACACATAGGTTGAATAGAGTCAGTAGTTATTTTCCTCACTTCCGACTTTTTTACAGTACATTTTTGTTATAATTAAACTGAATTGAACCAGGTACTAAACTTGTTGATTAATACTTATAGGAGAACAGCGTAAACAAACAAAAACTCACAATTACTGTTCTGTGTGATATAGGAAACCAAATGTTATCAATCTTTGTACAGTCTCTTAAATTATTGATTAACTAAGTAGCAGTTACTAATGTTTTTATGTTGAATTAACTTTTCGAAAAGTAAATTAATTGTTGTTTAGTCTATACAGTTTCACTAAATCAATGAGTTTCGTCTAAATTTGTTGACAAACTTCTTCACAATCTTAAGTTATATGAAATGGGAGATTCTCTTCGGTTATATTCTCATTACAAACTTCTAGTCTTGAAAAAAGATTTAGTTTATTGGTTAAAATGAAACATTTCCTTATTGCTCGATTCTCTCACATTATGATTATAATAAAGTGTCACTAAGTAGACCTATGTAATAGCATTTGTGCTAGGACAAGAGCTCGGGCCCTTCAGTTTCTCTCAGTACATGATGACATTTTTCCAATTAAAATTTCCACAATGACCTCGACCATCGTCTAATTGGCTTTTATTGTTATCAATATAGGGTTGTGGAGATTGTTG
This sequence comes from Schistosoma mansoni, assembly GCF_000237925.1. Taxonomy (NCBI): domain Eukaryota; kingdom Metazoa; phylum Platyhelminthes; class Trematoda; order Strigeidida; family Schistosomatidae; genus Schistosoma; species Schistosoma mansoni. The sequence continues at coordinate 10,329,532 of NC_031498.1, forward strand.
TTTTGATGCCATGAAACGATCAATGTTAGACCACCGTTGGGAACCTGGAAGTACTAGATGGTCGTTTCATTCTAGTATGGGGCTCCTCAGAAGTGTGCATCCACGATATCGCATGCGGGACTCGAACCCAGGGCCTTCGGCCTCGCGTGCGAACGCTCGATCTCTAGACCACTGAGCTAGCGGCATTCAACGATGTTAATATCTAACTTCAACTAACCCACGATATTGCGCGACCATCTTCTATTGTCTTCGGTGGGTAACTGCCGTGTTACATGTCCCAAGGTCATTAGGTATTTCTATTTAAACATGTTTGTCCTATTCCAGTTTCTTACTTCCGTTCGGAACATACTGAAAGCTCCGTCTCCTTTATGTTAAACTAACGTCGAAGTGTTGTTGTGTGATAGACATGTAGTCTATTCGAGTTCCCATTCGTTTGCGTTCGTATTAGGCGAATCCCAATCGTCCTGTCAATAACAATTGCTGTATGCTCGTACCGAACACGATTTCAAGATACGAGTTTGTTCTTTCTGTTTCTTCAAATACACTACAGCGTATTACAATGCAAAAGGGCGATAATTTTAGCCCTGTTTCCTTGGTATAGCACTAGTCAGTGTCTCATAGCCTCAAAAGTTCTTATATTAAATTTATTAAAAAGTGAATAAGTACCCACGGACTAAGTATTCAACGTCTTAAGTGTGTGTGAAGTATCTTGTTTTTAGGGAAAAAATCCTTTCTCGATTTTTTAAACTTGGTAAATAAACTCCAACTGCTAAAGAACTTAGATCATGTTTACTGCAGTTGAACTGACATTTACCCTGGTTTGTATTGTCAGAAGTCTGAATTTGCTTCCATATTTTACCAAGTGTTTTTTTCACTCAGTGTTGATTTGAATTGCGCACTAACTTGGTCTGAAAGATATTATATCAAGATCTAGCGTTCAGCATTTTTGTTCATAAATAACTGGTATCTTTTTGTTCTGTGATAGTCTGTTACACGCTACTTGCTTCAAGTGACCACTACTTTACTATCTAGTTTAAAAGTAGTTCAGTAGTTGAACGCTCTTGAATGAATAGTTTACTCTTCCCATCGTCTGAAAGGGAAATAACATGTAAATATGTACCACATCATTTAACTGAACAATGTTCACAGCAATAATCAAGCTTACGTTTTTTAAGATAATTTATAACTATTCATTATTGTATTCGCGTTATCTTAACGGGTTCCGAATCACATTATTTGCTGATTCCGGGATCGAGTAGCAAAGAAAGAAAGGTAGTCATTTTGTGACATGATATGACTACAAGATTGGGATCTGTCGATCGATCACGACTTTCCGATTCAGGTTTTATGTGATGATGAGGCCTACTGGCTAGATGCGTTATCAAATGTAGCTCAGTATATAATCTAATGACCATCCAGCTATAGTTTTCTACTACACTTTTCATAAAGAGAAACTCTTCCTTTGCATTTCTAACTGAAGTGTATCTCATACTAAATATCATTTTTGATAATTTGTGCATTGATCCGACTACCATTCATTTCTTCATCACTTCACTGAAGTGTTGATTTTTTGGTGCCTGATTGTACTTTAAAATGGTTTTCAAATTTTAATCACTACAAATAGGATTCCCAGTTTTATCCTGACTATTATTCGGATTTCTTTTTCTAAATTCTTCAAACAGATCAACTGATGATCCCTTTACTCTTGTGTATTCTTCACAAAGTGATTCATCTACAACTATGAACCATGACAAGGATGCCGCACTTATAAATGTAAGTGAAATATGTTCATTAACTTTGAAACTAGGAAATATGAAAGAATAAGTAGACATTGTTCTGTCAGAGGCGCGAAGATGATAGGTCTAAATGATTAACCAACCCATTTACCATCTATGTAATAGTTGGAAATCCTTTTTTGAAATAAAATAAACAGAATACCATTTGCTAAGTAGTGGAACCGTGGTAAAGTACTCCTAATTGCTAAGTTTCAATTAGATCATGACCCTCACCGTGAACGAGTGCCTTTCGACTTCACACAGGTCTGATACGCGGACTGATTTGCTACAGCACTGAAGTAACCATATTCCAGTAAAATATTCATGTTTATGTGACTACTTTATATAAACCTTGAGGCATAAACTAAGAAAAAGGCAATTGATGTCCCTTAGCTTCATACTCCCTAATTATCATTGAAGGATTTCCTTATATTCCTTGTTTGAGATTTTAAAGCTAAGATGAAGTGAAAAACTCAAAATTCCCACTTATAAGAAGCTGTTCATGCGAACTGTGAGAACACTTCATATATATGTGCCCTATTTCTCCGTAATCCTATAAAACAATACGCGGTGAAGGATAATTATTAACGACTGCGAAATGAATGTTTGTTAGGGTGCAAATGAAGATTGTAGATTTACCTTGAGTTTACAGAAAGTCAACAGCACGAAAACAACAGCAAACTAAACACAAAGTTATACCACTTCCTGGAAACTGTTCTGAACATCGTTAAAACTAACGTCATAATTTTGATGTCCATTTCGGACATTGTGACCGTTATGGTTATCATATAACTTAATACCCAAATGCAGATTCCAACTCTGAGCTAATATGAAGGCTAGTGATACTATTCAGCTTCCCAGATCTATCAAAGCCGAAATATGAGACCTAGTTGCCGAATTTAAATGCTCAACCAATATATGTGAATTGTGCAAGTATAGTTTGTTGGATTTTACTAATAGTTAGGAATATTGTTCTTTTGTCTGTGTAAATTTAATTCTGTTACTCACGCTCAGTTTTTGCTAATATAAACTGTTTGCACTTTTTAGGTTGATCCCATCTCTCCAACACGCGTCGCCCCACAAACGCCCTCAAGACAAAAACCGCCTCCGTTACCACCTCGTCCAAAAACCGAAACAGAATAGTTTCCGAAACTGAACGCAGAAATCGATTAATTTGATGACTAGCTTTTGACTTATTTATTCAGCAGTTAACTTTATAAGTTGTGAATCAGCTTATCATTATTATCATTCCAATATTTTATATTTATAATTTAAGTTCACCTGATGATAGAATCGCCTATTTACTTATAATTATTCAACTAAAGCGGCATGTTTTTTAGTACGAAACGGGTTGTAAAAATGAACTAAAAACACATATTTATATCATGAATAAATACATTTAAAACAAAAGACTGAACAAGGCGTTTTTATATGAGAATATTACAGTTAGCGCCGTCTTATAGATCTACTAGAACTTCTTGATGATGACCAACTACGACTAGAGTTCCTCCCACGACGCGTTCTCCTGTGACGACGTTTATGACGACGAGCACTCGAGCTATGAGATCGAGAGTCTCTGGAGAATGATCTGGAACGAGACCTAGACCAAGAACGATTACGACTTGGATAGCTGGTACGTGTGCCCCAATTCGTCGAAGCTCTTGTTGAAAATGAACGAGAACGTGATCTTGTATAATAGGAACGACTGACTGGAGAGTAACGTCCACGACTGCCCCTACCCCTGCTTCTGGAGTCCGAAAAGTCACTCCTTTGCATTTTGCGTGCCGATGAGCTTATGGACCGACATCTCTTACGAGAACGCTTAGGTCTGCTGGAACTTCTTGAAGAGGATCCAGATGAGGAAGATGAAGATGCAGAACTAGAACTGGATGAATGAGACCTTCCTCTGATTGCAGTTGGTTTTTTGACCTGAAAATATGAGAAAAATATGTTTCATAATTTACAATTGAATCAAAGTTAGGAAATTAATTGTCATTTACTAGGCCGATATACAAGGAAGAGTTACTGCTGTATGTTCACCGAAATTACAAAAGAAAAGTAATATGAATCTTATTTATATACAAAAGTTGAACTATTATGTGGCGACGTTATACGACGAAACTGAATCTCATGACCGTAATTTATTTTTTTATAACGTCTAATATACTCGACATTGTATGCCACTGAGTCAATCTGCAGTGTGATTCAAGTTAAAAACTGCACTGTAGTTATTTGTCGGTTAATGATATTGTGAACCCTTCATCCATTCGTCTGAAAACAATCTACATATGACATTAATAAATATGTAGAAATTATGTTTCATGATCACATCTCATAGCATTCTTTGACGAACGTAACGCATCCTATAAGACAAGGAAGCTTGTGTTTACAACAAAGCACACTTGTTTATAAATCTTTATAAAAATTACTATATTGGGCATTTTGACACAGTTGATTTCCCAGTTTATTACCCTAGGAAAATGTATGGTGCAATTCACTAGAAATCTTTCTATCGATATGAGACTTAACATTACTTTGAGAATTTTTAAATAACCAATACTGAGTTTTGGATTACTGAAAATTTTAATGGACGATAAATGGCTCTCAGTAAAAGACAAAAAGTTCATACTCACAGTATATTTTTCGAAAAATGAATTAAAGATTTTAGTTAAACGAAAAGTATAACTATCCCATCGAATATAAAGATTATAACTGTTGCCATCAACCATTATTGTAGATTACTATGCAGTCTACCGTAATTGGTCAAAGGTGATGAGCATTATGATAAATTATTTACTTGATCTCTGTATCAAGCTTCTAATTAAATAAATAAATATCAAAGCTATGTGAAGCTTTAAACCGAAAATGGATAGTTCTCGCCAATCTTACGAATTAAAACCCAGCAGCTGCAAAAAATACGACATCTATTTGCTACAGTGCAGTACTCTAATGTGTTAAGTATCAGTTTTGAACTGTTACAGGTTCGAACTCCGTGCCATCTACTTTAGTCTAAGTGGGTGTATAATGTTACAATCTGTTACAAATAAAATATGGTTCAAAGCCGAATATGAAATCCTGTTTTTTGTAGATAGTTTACACTGGATAGAAATTAACATGTTCCTTTAAGTATATGCAGAATATTAGTTACTTCTTTTTAACGTCTCAACACTAATATAATATCCATCTCTGTATATGCAATTTAGAAAATACGGTTATCTAACAGGTAAAACTAAGTCAATCATTTCACTGGAACTTTTTACAAGATTTGAGAATTCGGACAGCGAATCGACTACCAATGCAGAATAAGTGAACGCGACATAAACATACTTGATTTCTAGATATTGGAGGAACTTGGGGTTTGATCATAGTTGGCACGGTTGGGATAGACGTAGTTTCATTAGAAGCAGGAATTGAGTTTTCTAGTTTTTCCTTATTATCAATGACAGCGGCGGGAGAATTTTCATTTTTATGTAAATGTACTTCATTCTTAGAAGAATCCTCTTGTACTACACGAAGCCTCTGTAGAACTGAAGTACTATTTGGACCTTGGGTTTTTGCAGTAGCTAAAGTTTTCTCGTCTTTGTTTACAGACTCATCAAGTTCAACTTTATCGCCTGTTTCCCAATGTTTGTTAGTCCATGGACCTAGATGTTGATTTGTATTTTTCTCCACGATTTGAGGGGAATTTTCCCACTTACTGGTTGTAACAGTATTCTTTGGAACGAAAATAGCAATAAGTAGAACTGTTAACTTGTGCTCAGATAATCAATTAAATCTTAGGGAATTATAATAAATATATTGCATTTTTATTGAATACCTGAAAAATTTAATATACATGAAGTAACGTGGTTTCACTGGAATCAATACCCGTACAATCGGTTGGTATTATAAATTGTGCTGATGCTGATTTTACATGGAACCATATGATTTTTTAAAAAACTACATTATTAACGTTCCATTGTGGTCCTGAGATAGGTTTTTAAAAATATCTCCGTATCCCATTAGGGGATGGATCATGAAACTGCATCTTACAAATTCAGAAATTCTGAACTCAAATAAGATTCGCAGAAGCATAAATTCTAAGGATAAGAAATATTCTGCAGAGAATTCACGATAGGTTGTCATAATTCAATGAGACAATTTTCCCCCAAAATGTGTCGATTTAAAATAATTTCCAACGTTTAACAATTACGCTGCAGTAAAAGACAATTACATTTTTAAGAGAAATCCCCGGAAACGTAGCTTACTTCAGTGGGTGGATCTTCTGTGACAATTTTCGTAGGTTTTCTGTGGAAAAAAAACGAAAAACACACTATCATCCCGTTCGGACATATATATATATCTTTTGAGATAGTGGCAAACGTTTATTTCAGTGCAACTATTTACATTTTGTACCATAAAAGCTTTGGCACTCTAATCGAAACAAGAGTCAGATTGGAAACATGTTGAAAACATAAATGAATAGAAAAAGCGTATTATATTTGTAGCTTTTATCATTTTATGGTGTTGCATTTCGCAGTAAGGTGGACTAACAAAAGTTTTGTTACAACTGTCTTCGGTGACATTTCACGCCTCAGATGAGTGCTTCGAGAATGTTGTGTGTAGCACAGATTAGGTAATATAAAATAACGTAGAACTGTTCAACTTTACTACTGTTTTGGAGCAGCGAGAATCGGTGTTTTTGTATCCTCTTACACGAGTATGGCATTGCGTTTAAATCCTCTACAAATAGAGGATGGATTCATTTATCATTTCTAAACCTTGCAGGACACGCAGTTTAGTTTGCTGTTCTATTGTACCAACCAATGTAGCATGAGTTTTCTGAGAAATATATACCTAGGAGAGTCTTAACTATTAAGAAATGGAAAGAAAAGCAGTAAAACCAAGGGCTACAGGACTAGTAGTTCTGTAAACACGTTTATCCTTGATAGTCAGCTGCAAATTTCGGATTCTTGCTTGAGTAATCTTTTGAAAGTTGCTTTACCCTAAAATAGAATTTACGCTCTATAAGGCAATGAAAGAAAAGTTTGTCTACTTGAATGGTAAACAATTTCCGAGCAGTCAATTAAATAGCTGATCCGTTTTTCAGAAATTCTGGTTAGCTAAATGATCTTTCGAAGAATAACATTGAGAATCATTTAGATGAGAGTATATTGCAATTGGTAAAATTTCGCAGCACGGAGTTGGGCTTTCACAATGGCAAAACGTCTGAGCAACTGAAAGTCAATGATTTGAGGTCTTAGAATAAGTACACTTAAGTCACTTGCAAGGCAGAGGGAAAACTCTTCGAGGTATAATACTGAGACCCTGAGCGAATATGAAAATCAGTAGATGAGACAGCCGATGATACTAGGACGCTATGAAGAGCTATACCATCTAAGTTAATATTGAGGTTGTGGTTTCTTAAACTTTCCTAATGCATTTGTCATGATAAATTCATTAAATGTGTAGTAACTGAGTTTTGAAACAGCTTGGATTTTACTGGTCTGGTACACTGGTCAACGCAATTTTACATTATTGACGCAAAATTTTTTAAAATCATCATAGTAAAATTACTTAATTACGAAACACTTTTGAAACTGATAAGGAAGATAAAACTTACTGAGTAGTTTGACTTTTCTTAGTTATTACTATGATAGGTTTACTTGGTGAAGTACCTCTGTGCTTCAACCCAAAACTTTTTGGAGGCGAGCGGCTATGTGATCTTGAACGCGATGTCTTTCTGTCACGACTTGGACTTCTTCGACTGCGGATACTTTCTGCTTCAGGGGAACCACGTCTAATATTTAACTTCGTACGGCCATGTGTGTATGAGCCTGATTTAGAGCGTGAACTTGAGGATCGACTTCGTCGACGGCTTGGGATGGAACGTGATGGTGATCGGGAATGTATGTGAGTACTTCTCCCCGATAAATGACGTCTTTCAATGCCACGAAGACGATCTTCTGATGATCCAGAAGGTGCATAAGCTGCTACAGACGGTGGTACGACGCGGCGCTTCTGGTTTAGCATTTCACGACGCATTTTCCACCTAAATAAACATTTACGTAAGGTTAAAATTAAATACACCAGACAATAAAATAAGGCTTGTTAACTGTTAGCATCAGGACACTAAAGATTGTGAGCCTTTAATGTAGCGTGTTGTCTGAACGGTTACTATATGCAAATAGAACCGCAATTTACCACGCGAATTTATACATCGAGAAAAACAAATCAGAAGTCTCAAAACTTTGGCATTTATGAGCAATAAAGCGATAGGAAGCAAAAATAGCACTTACTTTTCAACAAGATGAGGTGGAGGACTACGAGGGGTTCGTCGGCGTCGTTTTTTGGGACTTGTTTGGGAGTATGAACGAGAACAAGACCTAGAGCTATCAGATTCACAACTAGAATTCGATCTAGAACCTAGCGTAGAACTTCTGGAAGCAGACCGGGAACCACGAGTCACTTTTAATTGTTTGTCTGAATGTGAAGGTGAGGGTTGTTTCCTAGGTTTTTCAGGTGACGGGATCTCCTCCAGTATATGCAGGTCTGTTTTTTCTGAAAACACTTTAACCTGTTCCTTGTTATTATCTGGTTGTGGTGGTGTTGGGATTCTAGAAAGTTCATGAGAAACCTGAAAACAAAAAATAGGGTGGAATGTCCATTAACCTGTAACAGAACATTTGAACGCAGTGTCTACACTCAACTTTCTTACATGAAACCTTATATTTTAAACTTAGACAATACTATATAATAATAATAATAACGTTGCAGTATAAACATATTGTCATTCAAATACAAACAATTTTTCGTCTTTTACATTGGTAGGGGTTATGTATTGCAGCCATTATGCAAAATTTGTTGGTAGTTTATACCCTTCTTTGAAAAGACAGGTAGATAATTTTGGAACCAAACTATGAGTACTGGATGGTATCAGTCAGAAACAAGTGATTATCTAGGTGTGGTAGATGAGTAATCCTATTTAAAATCTTATTTCAAACACAGTGCGACTGCGACAAAAACCAGTTGCAGATATTCGTTTTAACTAAATAAAACCTAAAAACTATCACTCACTAAATTAAAATGGATGTGAGTCGGCAAAAACCTTAATTTATTTATGATCAGTTTATTCCTCACTTGGTTTCGATTTGAGAAATCCGGAGGTGAAGATATGCGGGCATTCTCAGAGGGTGGCGATGGCATCCGATTATTGGAACCGGAACGTGACGGAGGGGATGGGTAAGGGATACGAGATGGTGAAATTATAATAGGTTGATCAATAGGAGCCTGATTTTCAAAAGGTGTAGGAAGCTTCGGTGAAGCCATAAGAACTGGGGATTTTGATTGATATTTTTGCTGTTGACCAGAAGCACATGAATTAACTGGGGAGATAAGTATCTGTTGTGGGGATTTTAAATTTGGAGATCCAGAATACTTTCCAGGGGACTGATTGGTATGATACACCTTGGGTGAATCACCTAAGTCTCTCTTGGATACGTCATTTGACTGATAAAACAGAAAATAATCCAATTAAAACAATTTTCAAAAAAAAGATATTACACTGCGAAATAATGAATATCCAAAAGTTTGATATTAACATTATGACACCATAATTGCTCTTCAGTGTTTATTATTTGCTTACACTGGGGTATGATAGTGCTAGATTGACAAGCATAAAAGAGAAAACAATACATATTTAAGGAATAAATCCGATTATAAATAGTAATTAACTAATAGTAAAATTCCTGCAGAAAATCAAGTCTTTACACAACTAGCTACATACAAAAGGAAATTCACAAATAGATTGGATAGTTGTAGTTAGGTAAACGTATAACACTAAGAAAACTTTTAACAATTAAATAAGTGCTTACCTTAACGGTCGAATATTCTGAAAATTTAGAGAGTTTTGGAGACTGTTCATGAGTAGTGGTCGGAAGAGTTTTAAACTTAGCATCTTCATCGATATCTACGATATATTCATCGTCTATTTCTGATAAACGTTGGTTTGCTCGCCGGCCTTTACCAAATAAATTCTCAGACACTGACGTCTGACGTATATCTTCGGGAGATCTAACACAACGCCTGTCACTCGAATCATCGGGTTTACCCTCGAACTCGATATAAATCTTTTTTGGGACGGCTGAGACCGGTGACAGATTATTTTGTGTTGGTGAGGAACCATTTTCCACTAACTTGGAATCATTTACTAATACTCGACTAAAATATATGCAAAACGAACATTTAAAAAGTGATGAAACATTTCTGAAAAGCAATCGTAGTTTTTGACTATCACTGACTTCTAGACAACTTAGGATAGAATTTCCTATAAAACCAAAGAATAATGGCCAGATGGTAAACTATCCTTGCATAACTCGAGTGCGTCAACTACTTCACACGTTAACGAATTCCAGTTGAGCAGAAGGGATTGCTCCAAACTGCAACAGAATACATAGTTGGAATGTTAATATTGAATTTCAAACTAATAAAAAAGACCGAACACCACTAAAAAATTGTATACTTAACACTGAGTAAAAATCCATACATCTTTAAAATACTTGATCGATCGAGGTGTAGTAACAAAAAGCATCATATAATATAAAAACATCAGAAAACGGATAATGTTTAACGAAACTAAACTGCATGAAGACGAAGGATATCTGAAAAAATATACTTTTTACAGGTCTTAACTATGTAGTCTGACTTACTCATACCTGTTAATAAGAACACAATCAAGTATATTGACAAAACTATTAAAAGCGCACTTATTAAAGAATTTTCGTCATAACATAAAGTACATTGTTTTAAAAAGATATCCGCAAGTGTTCAGCAGAAAATGTAGGATTTTTCTATCTGATAAGCAATAAATGTAAGGCTATAGAGAAATGAGCAAAAAGTACAGATATTTGACAAAAGTAACTGCTAGAATGAGATAGATCACCATGAATGTTTCCTAAAATCTGTGGTAGCACGAAGGGTCTTAGCACTAAAAAACTGTTACCAGGATCTTAACAAGAGTAACCAAACATCGAATTCTAAATTTGACAGAGCTGTGTTAAATTCTATTAACTGAGAAATCGAACTCAAGAATAAAAATAGGCAGTGTACTCAAACCGAAGTCAGGAAATGTTGCGAAACCTACTGAGCTAGTGATGGTGAATGACTGGGAGAACGTTGTTTATGACCATCTCGTTGATCCATTGAAAATCCCTTTTCGGAAGAATCAATATCTCTTAGACTACCAGAAACACCAGTATTGGCTATAACAACAGATGATGGCGAAGCACTTGGGTTTCTATTACGACTAGCAGCTACAGATGGAGACAGCGGATCCTGTCTACTTCCACGTGATGAACGGGATGACGATACCCTTCTCCTGAAAGGAAAATGGAATAAGTGAATTTCATGCTAAAATGACACATGATTGCACTACAGAAAATGTGGATAAATAATTTATTGGAAAGCTACGATTTTAGTCAGATCAGATATGCATCTGACCTGATTTCATCTCATGAGTTTCTAATAACTGACCGAACAATTCAAATTCTAAGTATGGGTTGCGGAGGTTGTTGGATTTAAATCGGTTCGTGATTTTAACGAAATTCAGATTATAATGGAAATCCGAACTTATTTTAAATGATCGCAGTCTATTTGTGTTGTTCATCAAATATTTTAATACATAAGACTTCTTTTTTAACACTTGTTGCCCTTAAGAGTATACACTGGTAGACCTACTATTCTAAAAAGCATGAAGTACTAATGCACATACTGTAAGTTGTTTATTTGTTCGTGATTTCTTCGTTCACTCCATTGTTTCCATTCATCTTGGTCTAATCTCTGAGTATGAGAACTTGCTTGGCGCCAGTGGGGTGGGGTGGTGCTACGTTCAGGACTTCCTGAACGAGAGTTTGGGCTCTGGTAACACTAAAATAAATGTTATACAGATTAGAGTTAGGAAATACAAATTAACAACAAAACAACTCTTAGTCATTGAGTACTTATTGGAATAAAAATACTGATAAATACAGATTACAGTCTGAGCACGCGACCATCGGGTCTCTGCGAAGACACAAGACAGAAAAATAGTACTGGGCTTGTGATGTAATTTAATTATTGTTTCATAAGGATTAACTTTTGATAACATTAGTTAAATCAATAGAAACATTGTCAGGGCAATCTGACGAAACAGATATGACTTGATGTAAAAAACCAGAGACAAGTATTCCGATATATTTACTACTGTTTTAGATGAAGTGTTAGTTATTATCATTTTTAAACCATAATCCGTCTAACGAAGTCTAAGAATATCCTTAGCACTGTCGCTAAACACAAACTCGGTTGAAGAGTATGTTCGAAAAAACTAGCATAACGTGGATTGTATGATACGTTACTTTCACTTACTAATTACGTACAACCTCAGCTAATCAGTCACACGTGACACAGAATTTGACATAAATGTGCATCTATCCATGCTGCAGTTTTATGAAATAACTGCGGACTCTATTTTATGAGCTTATGGTGCTATCCAGTTGCAGAAATCTCGGTACTATAACCTAATATAAATATGTAGATTTATACTAAGATTTAAAACACTTCTACTGAAGGCGGAGTTAACTTTTATTCTGTAACACACTGACCTGAAGCAGTATCTAGTTCACTGAGGTAAAGCACCATAAACATTAGTAAGTGAAGCGATCCTCCATAGCTCAATGATTGTGGCACTCAGCTACATGATAAAAGATAGATTCAGTACACTGACTGACCACGATAGTAACTAATTTCATGTTTTCTCAGTGCTTAGTATTAGTAGAATAACTTCGATCGAGTCGCAATGCAGCCACTATTCTAAGTGATTCGACATTGCTTGGAATGTTTTGGTGCTAGGTAGTTGAATAGAAATTGTTATGAAGTCCTAAACCCGGATAGCTTAGTAGTAACTTTTCTGATTGTAAAACTGTATGACACATGTTCCATGCTTAACGAGAACCTCAGTCCATTCAAGATTATGGATATACTATGTTAACGAGTACTAATTAACACGAAACTCAGGCCCGGAGGTCCCTACAGAATGCCAACAACTATCTAATATCAGATTTCATTAACCAATGAACATCCGTTAACGACACTTTGCAAGTTTAAGATGTAAACAGCTAGTACAACTCACGATTCGTCCGCGTCCTTTGACTACTCGACCTGAACGATCCTCTTGGTACCGAGTACGAGCACTTTCGCGGCTGTCTATATCGTGTCTGAAAAATAGAAAATTGTTAAGTTATGTGATGTCGGATAGTATATACATCGAATAACCTTATACAGTCCGATTAACAGTGTGAAAATATATAGTTTACTTATTTTGGCGAATCAAAATTACTGAAGGAATATGAAAACCTATTTACTGAGTACGGATTTGTGTACTGGTATTTGAGCTGTAATTTGTGTGCGAGCTAAGTGGATGAACAAACAGCTATGAAACACTACTTGGATTAAAATTCAGTCTTTTTCAAAACCTCAAAAGCATGTTTACACGTAACGTTGTGTTACTAAAATGAACTGCACAAACGAAAGCATAACTCTTGTTCAGACGTGTTTCAATGAGAGTATTATAGCACTATCTGAAACCATTTAAAAAATGTACGGAATGGCGATAGAACTCCATACAAGGTTAACAAAATTGCTTCAGTACTCAAGTGGCCTGTAATTTATTACCTATGACCATGAATTACGAAGGGATGGATAGAGTGGCCACCTCTAATATTGAGTAAAAACAGTGAAATATAATCAGTATGGAAATACAATGGTAACAGGAGACCCACCTGGATTCAACTGAATTACTGATGCGTGCTGAAATACTGTTGATCAAAAGTAATACAAAGCATTAGACTTAAGTCGTAAAAACAATTAATAGGGTTAATACTGCAACTATGTTACGTCTAGAGGAAGGCGTATGTGCGAAATATTAACAAAAATGAAAGCAACATAAACGCAGTTACGTGACCCCGGTCTACTCAAGACAGAGATATACAGAATACCCTCAAAATTATCAAATGAGAATGACTAAATGACGTTAGCATTACAGTGCTTGAAACGAAAGTCGTCAAGATCCTATAACCGTTGCGGTACTTAAATTTTGCGGACGGTATTCGAAGATCACAGGTCATGTCGGTAGAGGAGACTTTTGGCAAAATTTTAGACAAAAGTAGGTTCGTCAGAGATGATAGATATGGAGAGTAGACTACGCATCACAAAAAGTAACGACCAAAAATCAACATGCAAACACACCGTCGTCTTTAAATCTATTTCTTGATCGATGATTTAGGAAACGTACCTTGACTTCACAGAATAAAGTTGATTTCCACTACATAAATTTTCGATTCAGATCGCTGACTGAATAGCCTAAAAGGCACAAGTGCATAAAACATCTAAGTCAGCTGCAACAATTAGCTAGTCGTAACCCAATATGTTAAGTAATCTACTCTTTATCGTCACATTCAGCATTAACTTCGAAAATAAAAATGAGAGTTTATGACCAATACCTTGGACTAAGATTCACTTTATTTTGAAGCTCTAGCTGATCCTCATCGTAGTTCCCACGATACAGAAATTTCGGTGGCGGTACTTCCGGTACTTCTTCTTTGCGAACACTGCATTCATTATCCATGTCACTTTCACTAAAGAATAGTTTTTACGAAAATCCTTTTACCTATCAGAAAACTCCTCGCCTTCACTGAGTTTCCGTTTCTTCTTCTTTGCCTTCTTGGCTTTTTTCGACTTCTTTTCCTCACCCATTACCTTACTTTTTTTAACTATAGATTTTCATCAGAAACTTAAGGAACTTGCCAGGAATAAGTTCACCGCAAGATTCAATCACAATCGATTTTACCGGGCGATGGGCCTTAGTGTCAGAAATTGGAACAGCTTCGATTTTCCTGACAACATCTTCCCCTGATATAACATGGCCGAATACCATATGTTTTCCATTCAGGTGGGGAGCAGGAGCAGTTGTACTGAAACTAATTAGTAGCAAATATTTAGCCTTACATGAAAAACTGAGAGCCATTAGTGTTAGGCCCTCTGTTTGCCATAGAAAGCAAAAACGGTCGGTCATGTTCGGTTGTAAGGCACTCATCTTAGAAAATCAAAACTTTCCAAAAGTACTCTTACCAGCAAAAGTGCCACCATATATTGATTCACCACCAGTTCCATCCTTATTACTGAAATCACCACCTTGAACCATGAAACCCTTAATAACTCGATGAAAGACGCTTCCTTGGTAAGTTAATGGCTTCCCCGTTTTGAGACCTAGGCCACAAACACCTAAACCAGTTGGAAAGCTATAGTGAAGAGTACCTTGACACAACTTTTTAAAATTTTCAGCAGCCTTTGGGCAGATATCATTAAACAATTCAAAAACTATACGACCAGCTGCATAATATTAGTCAATTTCAAAAAAACAAAATATACCTGGCTGTGAATCAATCTTTATATCTAAATAACAGCGTGTCTTGAACTTATGCTTCCCCATTTTGACAACAACCTCGCCCACCAACAAACGAACAATAATGGCGTACAGCACTAGGTCATAAAAAAAATGTATTAAAAGTGGGATCAATTTTTTTCGAAAGCTGTATTAAAAGTAGTTCGTAAATTTGCCGCTAATCAAAACAACAGTGTGCAGTTCAGATTATTCGTGGTGCAAAATTTTTATATTCCCTTATTGGAAAAACGTGAAGGGCTATCCAATATGCAATGCCCTTGTGACGAGCTCATATAAACTGATTAATTTCTTTTTCTGTGCCTCTCGTTTTCTCTGTAAGGTTCTACGTATTTATTAGTGTCTAATTGGTGGTAGTCTAGCCAATCGACTGCACTAACTCCAGTCAGTTTGGTAAATATGTATAGATTTGTATACCTTGTAATCTAAGTAAGTGCATTGGTCTCAGGACAGTGCGATTTCTATATGCTAGCAGTCATCACATTACCATGCAGGAGGTTGGTTGGATGCAATGGGAAAAATAATGAAGAAATCGGAACGCTAAGATAAAATAATATGCGTCAGGCACAACTGGTACGAGGGAGAAACGGTAATCCATGGATGAGTATGTGTTTGGCAAGTCTCCTTAAAGCTATCTCCTGAGAGGGATGTGGTCACATTGGTTGGCAGGGCATTCCAAACGAGGACAACTCTTGATGGGAAAAAATGGAGGGAATATCTTGGTTTTCACTCTTTAATGTGTAACTCTTAGAGGGTTGACTAGGGGAGAATGATAGTGATTTCCCGGTAGGATGCTTGTATCGGCACTACTTGCTGTACTTAACACATTGCATGTCATTGTCAGATTACCTCTTGTTCCTCCATGACTCAGTGGGAATAACCTCAGCTATTGTAATATGTCTTCGTAAAATTTATTCGTTATTCCTGTCACTTAGTTGTTCGTCTCTGTACTTGATCTGAGAGATTCATGTATCTTTTGAAGAGAGCGAATAGGGAGACATCGTGAACTTCAAGGTGTGATCCTCCATATGTTTTAAAAATAGATTGGGAGCAGTCCTATGAATTTTATGAATGGTGGTTTTTCCTGTACCCAATACACAATGTCTTTTTAACAAGCCGGCAAAAGTCAGTGTATTTCCCCCGATTTTTCGTTCTTGTATTACTGGTTTCCATTGAACTAAAAAACCAATGGCTAGTAATGACTACTGACCAAATCAGTAGTTTTCCAAATTTTATTTCAAATTGATTTTAGTCAATCGTTTTAAGTGGCATTCGACGGGACTCGAAAGCTCTTCAGTTGGCAGGGCTCCACATTTGAGAATGACAGTTTGGAGTTACGTCCACAGAAACTAATATGAACAAATCACAAGTATAAATTTTGAAAAGTTACTATCAACAGGTGCATGATGGTTTGTTTAGTCTCGATGATAGACTGCCGTTTTGCTTGTCTTACTTCAAAATTCTTACGGATCAGTAAGTAAAGAATACTGATAGTTCTTTAGAAGTTAAAACTACGTCTTGGAATTCACTGGATTTATTCAATGTCTGGTTATTGAATGTCCCTTCTATGGCTTATGTTAAACTCAATTTATAGCTAGTGACACTTCAGTATTAGTGCACGTTTTCGAGAACTTTTTAGTTAATGTGTTTACTTAAAGGCAACTTCATTCTTGAAGGACAAGAAGTCACTCTTCATACCTGGATATAGTTCTGTTTATGTAGGACATCTCTACGCGAAGAGCTTGAAACTTACTACTCTTTGTAAGCAAAGATGGATAGTGGCTAGCAGTGGAATCCAGTTTGACGCGCGCTTCGTCCTATTTGGGACTCGTCAGCTGGATGTACCTGCATCTCAGAGTTGACGTTCACTCTGAGACTCGAACCCAGTATCTTTCGCTTCAAACGCCATCGCGTTATCCACTCAGTTACTGAGTCCTGAAATCCACTTGCTTGTTCAATGGGGTGAAGTTTAAATTCACTTAGTATTGTTCTCTCGAATCTGATCAGTCCCCAATCGACATATGTGCATACTGTGCGTTCGTCGTTACAGTGCTTGTGAATTGAGACTATATCTAGGCAATACGCACAGTATGCACATGTGCTAATTAGAGACTGACCAGTTGCATTCCTAAACATCAATGGGAAGATTCAAACAAACAATACTAAGTCAATTTACTGCTCTTTGTTTAGCTTGTCATGATTTCGTAAATTATTCGTTAAATTAAGTGCTCCTTGATACTGATGCTGACCGTGTTACTTTGAATGGATGCCAACTAGCCAAAGTCGATGGATCAAACACCCCACTAAATCAGACCACGGTCTTATGTGAAACGCGTAGGAGTTAGTGCTTGAAACGCCTCTACTGCCCTGGATAACTGTTTCAGAAGCATCATGTTCCTTCATCTACTATTGAGTATGTCTTCCTATCCAACCATCGTCTCCTTCCTTGTTCAGCTGTACATCACCTTGTTATAAAATACTTGGTTACCAGAACTTTCTGATTCTGTTGAATTCATTGTATCCTGAGACCATTTACCACTCCCATCACTCAAGAATAAAATTTTAGGTTGCCGATGAAATACATACTTCCGACAATAGAAAAACTGTGTGGCACACTATGTTTACGGTGATGATCAATTATTTACAACATGAGTTTACAGATCAGATTCTTCCCACGTAGGATTATCAAATTGATGAAACCATTTAAAATAAATGACGGAATATTCGTATGAATATATCAACAAGTTAAGAAATGGATTTTTTAGTACCGTACCATATGTTCAACGTTGCTAGAATCTATTCAAAAATGGTATCTCCTGCACATTGTGATCTAGGCGAACGCACATCCGGCCCAAACTTCACATTCACTTGTTAGAATTGTGTTTCTACCAAGTATTTATGCAGTGCAACTGTTTAGTAAGTTTAAAGTTGCTATAATGTAACGATTGGAGGATGCTTCGTATAGACTGTAACCCAAGAAAATGAGCGCGTTACTGTGTGTTTCAGGCCTAAGAAGAACCCCCATGACTTCCACTGAAAACGTGACGCTGAAAAAATGAAAGACCAAGAAGCAGCAAGGGATTTCGATATTAAACCTTAAATATGCTTAACTGTTAATAGTGGAACAGATAAAGGTATGGTAAATCTGAGGATAAAACCCACAAGAGCAGTTATTACCAAGATGAATTGTAGCTAAATAGTCTTTAGATAAAGGTATACAATGATAAAGAACCATGAGTTGTGACGTGCGGTGAAGTAGAATTGGATTAAATAATGAGAGGAAATTTGAGGCTAGGATCTAGGTTGTCCACTACGATCGAAAGTGCGTCAAAAGACAGTGAAGTGACTGGAAATTCTAATAGATTTGTCTTTTATTATCAATTATTTTTGTGTTGTTATTCTTCCATAAAATATCAGCCTCTGTATCATGACGTAAAAGCCCGAGTTAACGTGTTATAGGTTATCTTGGTAGGATAGCAGAGCCAGAATAAACTGTAGATATTAATCTTAATAGTGAGCGTAGGGGAACAACTTCAGTCTCACTGATTGATCTCCTCGTCTTTGATCATAAAAAACTTAAAACAAATCAAGTGTTCTGCCATGCAAACATGAGTGAATTGAAATTATTGCCCTTGGCATTATTGTTTGATGATCAGTAGTTCCACGTCCTCTCCTTTCGTTACGTTAGGGTCTTTTAATGTGGTTGTTAGATAAAATGTTAAAACATACTAGATTCTCTATGTTTCATATCCCTTTGGAAAACATTATTTCTGTAAGTATCTTGCCGAGAGCGGATCAGACGGTCAGAAGTTATAGGCTGTGAGTATGTGACTAGTGGGATGTTTCAAGTGATTACAATATCAATTATGGGTTTTCAAACAAAGTTAAGGCATTGAGGAAGGTATAGCGACAGACAAATATTTACCAAAGCAAGCAAAAGAATTTAGGAATATAATAGTTATAAGTAAGCCAATGGGTAATTAGATGAAAGTCTGCCTGTAGCTCTTCTATAGTTACTGCAGGTAACAGACCCAGGTAAAGGATTACGGTTGGGCATGGAGTCAGCGACCCTGTCCCGTAGAAAACAACGTTGCTAAAAAATGTTGATCAGAAGGGGCGACTGCAATCGATCATAGTGAAGTGCTCAGGAAAGAACCTGACTATCCTGATGGAAAATCTGAACGCCAAAGTCGGAATGAATAACACCGGGTATAAAGATATCATGGGACGATATGAACTGGGACAAAGGAACGAGAATAGTGAGAGATTTGAAAATTTATGTGGATTCAACAAAATAGTTATAGGCGGCGCAATATCCTTTCACTAACTCAAATACTAAGCTACATGAGTTTTACCGGATCACACATGTAGAACTAGGTCGATCATATTGGCATTAGTAAAAAGTTCAGAAGATCGATGGAAGACGTGAGAACCAGGAGAGGAGTTGACATAGCTTCAGGTCACCACTTGTTGGTTGCCAAGATGGAACTAAAAGTAAAGAAGTACTGGACAACTGGAGAGACAGAATTACAAAGGTTCAACACAGCTTACCTTCGAGATAATGTCAAACCATATAAATTCAAGATAGCTCTCAACAACAGGTTCCAAGCTTTACATGATCTACTGAAAGAAGAAGCAACTACTATGGAGGACAACGAGAAAGGGATCGAAAAGTCATTAACTTCGACTTGTCAAGAAGTGCTAGGTAGAGGGGAGGACCATCATAAGGAATGGATCTCCACCGAAACCCTGGACAGGATACAGGAAAGGAAAAACAAGAAGACAGTAATCAACAACTGCTGAACTACAGCAAAAAAGAAAGCAACAAGGCACAAGCTTAGTACACAGAAAAAACAAACAAGTGGAGAGAAACATTCGAGCTGACAAGCAGAAATACGTGGAAGACCTTGGAACAATAGCGGAAAAGACTACAAGGGGGGGAAATATCAGGTGACTATATGACGCAACGAAGGAACTGGTAGAGAAACATAGCAACCCAGAGAGACTGTTCGAAGACAAAGAAGGCGAGTCCATCACTGAAATTCAAGAACAGAGGAACAGGTGAACAGTATGTAGTAGCATTGGACCCTGACCACACGACCTTTAAAGCTGAGCATATAATTACTGAAAAGATTTATATTCAACAATCGACACGAAGAGGTTAACAATGGAGAAGGCGAGGGCATTCAGTTGGACTCAATCGGATGGCATGGCTCAGCCTTGTAGGCATGGTCATTCTTGAGCAACCTATCTGTTTTATTCATGTTAAATATATTGTTCTATCTTTAGCCTAAATGTGTTCTTTAGAAACTCCAATCATATTGCTAATTATCACGATAAGATAAGTCAGTTTAGACAATGGTGTGACTTCCACCTAAGATCTTATTGATTAGATGGTCACATTATGACGCATCTACAGTTTTAGGATTAGATCTATTGTTAGAGCAGTACTAATAACGAAGTAGACCATAGTCCTACAAGTGCGCTTTAAGGCAGCACACACATTCCCTTCAATGTCACTCCACCAACGATCGAACAAATTAGGATGACCACCAGACAACCCAACATTAAGGAAGCAATAGGACCTGCCAATATACCAGCTCAAGAACCAGAGTCAGACATTAAAAAGACTGCAAACATGCTCCACGTTCTATTGAGGAAGGTTTAAGAAGGGGAGAAAGTACCACTGACAGATCGAAATGAAGGATATTTCATAGAGATGCCAAATAAAGGAGATCTGAAGAAGCGTGAGAACTACAGAAACATCACATTACTATTGGTATCAGGAAATGTTTTCAACAGAGTATTGTCGGATCGGATGAATGATGCAGTAGATGTCCAGCTTCAAGATCAACGGACCGGATTCTGTAAGGATTGGTCGTTCACGGACCAAATGGTGGCATAATGGGTCATCGTTGAACAGTCGATCGGATGGAATTCATCACTGCACATTGACTTTCGTGACTATGAGAAGCCATTTGACGGAGTGAATAGGAAGACCTCACGGAACCTTCGACCTTTAGTGTACCTGAAAAGGTTGCCATGATCATACAGAATTATCATCGCGGACTACCGTGCAAATTCATGAGTGGAGAGCAGCTCACAAATACATTTCAAGTGAGGACCGGTATCAGATAAGGCTGCTTACTCTCTCCCTTTCTCCTCTGGTGGTTAACTAAACTATGAAGATCTCCACATCTGAGAGGAAGCACGGAGTGCGATGGACATCTTGTAATTCGTAGATAGCCTAGTTCTTTTATCCCCTAGACAGCAATAAATGAAAGTGAACACAGCCCATGTAGCAGCAGTCACTGTAACAGTAGGTCTCAGCATACAAAATGGGAAAACCAAGGTTTTCAAATTCTACGTGGAGAACACCAACACAATCACACCTAATCAAGTAACTCTGGAAGAGGTTGAAACCTCCACATATTTGAGTAGCATCATCTATGAACGAGGAGGATAGGATGCAGGCGTAAATGCGAAGATTGGCAGAGCAAGGGTAGCATTTCTACATTTGAAGAACACATGGAACTCAAAACAACTGTCTGCAAGCCATCATCAAAGTCACAATCTTTGGTACGAACGTCAAAACAAGGAGTTATATTGTACGGAGCTGAAACTCGTATAAATACCACAACCATCATCAAAAACCTACAAGTATTTATCAACATTTGTCTACACAAGACATTGAATGTCTGTCGGTCGGACACCATCAGTGACAGCCTACTGTGGGTGAGAACAAACCAACTTCCAACTGAAGGGGAAATTAGGAAAAGACGATGGAAGTGGATAGGAAATTGCTATGTTCGGAGTTCACCTAGTCTGCGAACGGAACAAAAACTTGTGACCAAAGATCAATGAGCTAGTTATTTTGATGCGCCCCAGCCCCGTTAACTAGAGAGAGAAGACGAAGTCCGAAAAGGAATAAATATGTTCCGCAAGCAGGCAGAAGCACAAGCGATCCAATAGGCATAAATTAAACGTATATATACAACACGAAACTGTCCTTCGGAAGCGTTACAAAATAGCATACTAAAAGGTCGACGTGGTTGTGTATTACATTGTTACAGTTGTTTATTAAGCAATCACTTAATGAAGAAAGGAATGTGTCTTGAGGTGAATTATCAAGATCCCCATCATTAGGCTGCATATTGTAGGTAGAGTAACAATCTGTGGGCTAATGTTCAGAGCATCCGTTGATGGGTCTACTCAGTGTTTGAAGATAGCCACGCTTCCCAAAACGTTTTATAAATGAGTGATGCTTTTCGATGGATCACAATAGGCAACAAACTATCTCGATGCATAAGGGTTCATAGTTGCTTTTATCTATATCCATAGGCGAGGTGCAGAATAGTGAGAGATCATGCTCAAAAATTTGGCACAGGTCTGGTGTAGTTGAAGAAAGGTCAGAGTACCACGTGTGTTGATCGACGTGTCCACAAAGCTTCATATTGTCCCATTTACTTAGGGATTTGTATGTTTTGCCGGCGTAATGAGCATCAGAGGAGATATGTTTCTTTAAATGTCCTTAACAATTTGAAAAGGGTATTTATAGGTAGGGTTTGTACTGATTGAACAGAGACCCTTAGAATCTAGCTTAATGGACGATAGTCGTTCGAAAGTAGTAGTGAGTACAATATTCGTAAGGTACCAAGGGTATGAAGTTGAATGCTAAAGTGAATTGTCAAATACTATAAACAGCACCTGAATGTGATATTTTCGGCTAACGCATACTATTTACCTCGAGCGATAAAGCTAGAAACATAAAAGTCCATGTGAAAAGAGTTACAACGTTCAGAGTTCTGCCGTTTTACATCTTTTTTCGCAAGCTAACGTGTGCTATGCTGAATTATTTAGTAGTTAGCTGAAAACGTCCCCTTTCAATCTGCATATAGTTAGGCTTCCTGTTCGAGGAAATTTCTGGAGGTCAAAGATTTTTATTATTTAGTTATTTCTATGATACACGCCTGTTGATCATGTTTATTCATCAGTTTAGGCAGTTGTTAAGCATATCTTAGAATGATAGGTAAGTTGAAAGACTAAACACATACCACTTAAAAAATACGTATGTTATTGTTCCACCATGGTTCTTAAGACAAAGCTTCTTGATTCCTTATTACATCCTGTGTAAAGGGTTAATACTGGCACCAGACTAAGTTACAGAACGCCTCAAATTAACTTATTATACAACTATTTGGCCAAAAAACGATGATAAAGATGAAGTTGTTGACAAAAGCTTGGAGAATGTATTTAAAGTATCTGTGACGGATCATAAATTTCCCGTCTTACAATCCTTGACAAGTTTTTTTATTTTTCGGGTTTTCAGCATGTCTTACGTAGAAGCTGAGAGCTAGGTTGTCACAGAGCATAAGTATATGAGCACATAAACTGAAAACTATGTAGAAATCGCTTATAAATAACTCCATTTGAAGCCATTTCACTGGACCTGTCTGTTATCAGTCTGCCTACACAAAAACAACGTCCTGGATTTGATCATCCTAGTATACAGTATGTTATACGGACCTAATACGAACTAAATAAGGTAACACGTAGCTGTTTGAACTTGCGTAATGTGTTCATTCGTTAGTAGAATGACTGTTTACACCATCGAGCGCTTGGAAATTATTGAGAAAGGGCCACTATAGGTGGAAATAGCAACTTATGAAACAGTTTATCATGAATAATCAGGGAAGTGAATTTTGTAGGTAGTGAATAAAATTTACCATATGCCTGAATTTGTTAAAGCAATAAAATGTGGTCGTGGTTTGAACAGTTTTTCTCAGGTGTTTAGGCTATTTAAGAAATTATGAAATACACCTATTGTCCCGTACCTAAGAGACATCTACACCTAATCAGAGGATGTAGGGCGGTGAGAATCACGTTTCATACATCTGATCTTTGTGCTATATGCATGTTTTATAACTTTTAAACTCACAATGTAATTTATTTTTGCGCAGATCAATTAAAAACGTAGCAAATGACCATGCCACGCTGAAAGCGCCTGTTTTCGTCTGGTCACCGCAGTTAAGCAACGTTGGGCACGGTCAGTACTTGCATGGGTGACCGCCTGTGGACACTGGGTGTCGCTGGCTCCTAAAAACCCACACACAAGCACAATCTGGTGAGTGAGGCTACCATAGGAGTGAATGATAATTTTTTGGATTCTGTTGGGCTGTATTCTGTTCGGTTCTCGCAAGATAGTTAAAAAAATGTGAAAACTTTTTAGTATGGCTTATAATTTTTCTCCAATGCATTGGAGTAAGTAGGAGTTTCCTGGTTTTTAAAACGTTTTATCACAAACAACCATAGTGGTGGGTAGCTAATATTATTTAGTCTAAGTATGGAAAAAACTACTTAGTTTACACATCACATGGATTCATGTACAGCACTGCAACTCCACCAACTATAGTGCAAAGCACCCTGTACTGTAACGAAGTACATTATATTTTCTAAACCCACAAATAATTTTGTTAGTTAGCGTGTGTGTAGATGACATATGTCCATATGTATACAGATATATATTTGTAGTGGTATTGGCCCTAACTACATAATCATCGAGGGTGAACATGAGTAACAGGGAAGATAGGTATTCAACATTTAACGCGGAGAGAAGGCCAACAAAGGTGAACGCGGGAACATGCAATCAATCGGATGGCGTGACTCAGTTTCGCAGACGTGGTCATTCTGTAGAACTTGTCTTTGCCCACATTGAATATATTATTCTATCTTCAGCCTAAATCTGCTTTTTGGAAACTCCAGACATTATATTACTGATTGTTACGTATGATTAGCCAGAGTAGACAGTGATATGACTTCCACGTAAGACCTCATAGATTAGGTAGTCGCATCATGACACATCTACAATTTCAGGATTAGGTCTACTATTGGAGCAGTACTAATAACGAAGTAAATCATAATTCTATATATATTTTTGATACAAGGAGAGTAATGGTAGCTTGAAGAAACATCGTTAACCGAAAATTTTATATTGAACCCAATATATGTTGAACAATGTCATCGTTATTATTAACTTGCTATGCAACTTCTTTCCTTCGTAATTAGACGATTACGTCTAATTGCATCATTACAGATCGTGCAAGTTCTTGATAATCCAGGGATCAAATACAAATGACTAGAACAACAAATTCGTTTAACAGCCGGACGTGAAAGTAGGAGGACCATGGTAAAATGATAAATTCAGAAATATAATGTTTAGAAGCCCTACCAACATATGACTTACACGAAATTGTTGGCTATAGTGGTGTAGATTACCAATGTTAGCAACCTATATGGATGACTGAGGGCCTATTTGATTTGTAGGTCAATCGCATGAGCTCCAAGTTTACGTTAAAGTTGAGACTCTCGGTTAATACCCAACGCAAACTTTTCTTCTTTTGTGGTTGCTTGGATGATCGTATAGCACAAACAACGTTATGGTGAGTACAAGAAACAGAGCTCAACCCCTGCCGTACACACCTGTCCATGAAGTGCAAATGACTAACGCGTGTTAGTTGTCGCTGATTTTGACGAGCATCGATCTGATATTTAATGATCTGACAGCTGCACCACTTGGCTAGGGTCACGTAATGTTTCATCAGCCCTGCATGCGGTTTTGTTAGGATCTAGCCAATACATATCTGATAATAATGACAAACTAACCTACCATGATCATAACATATTGGGCGATTTTGAGGTTGAAATAAAGTATCGAATGAAATTTACTACCTGCTATAGGCATGGAAATATTCTCAAATATATACGTCAAAACGATTAGGTGTTTAGCCACGAATTACAAACCATTCTAATATTTTGCCTCGTTTAAAAGTTTGGTCATTGGTCAGAGTGTAATAAGAGGTGGTTACTTCTTGTTCAAGTGCTAGGAAATGGTTATTCATACTATCCCCTGATGGTGCTTATAGAATTCAAATTATCCAATCATTTAATTAGACTTCTCAATGGAATCGGTTGAGGTTCACTCTGAATCTGAACATTGTAATCAACCTATGTCTTATGAAATACATTTTTAAAGAATATTATTTCCACATGTATTATCTGCCCGTTTCAATGTTCTTCAAAACGCCTTGAAACGACAATACAGATGAAAATTGTTCACCGAGTATTGTCTAACATCATCATACACCGTACGAAATAAATGATTTAACATTGTTCGCAACCAATGTTTGCGACATGCAAGCTAGCGAAATAAAAACCAAACATGTTTCAGTCATTTTACTAGTGTCCAAATCCAGTTTATAGCACACATCTCTCTTTCTCAGCCAATTGGATTGATGTACAGTAGAAAATCGCCACTAATATTCGTAAATCATGTCCACAAACATGTACATGCAAATTTATAGAATTATAAACCAATGTAGGAAGTAATTTCCTTCAGGTACAACTCTAAGCTATTCTCTAGACTGTCGAGTACAGAATCTTGGTTTCGCCGAAGTCAGAACAAGTGAGCTATTTGGCTTAATAAACTTTAGCTGTTTCTAAAACGTAAATTAACAACGTTAGTATGTAAATAAACAGTACAGTCTATGACATAGGGAAAAGGAGAAGCATAAATGACATACCGAACAGTAACTGGAGAATAGGAAAAATGAGTCAACAAGGCGAATATTGTTTTAGAATGAACATAAAATTGTGATTGGTGGATGAACAAGACGTAGTCATACAAGGTCAAATAAAGTTAGTGTAGTGGTGAGCGTTTCACCCTATCATTGGTGTGTTTGTTTATCGATCTCACCTTAGGATAACGTAATAAAACGAAGACTATCAGAAATATGTGATATATAAACACAGTACATTTCAAACAATCTGATCATACGTATACTTGTTAGGATTTATATATAAGAACAAAACGATGACTAGACAAATGGAGGGTAGGGGGGATAGATAAAGAAAATAATATGAAAAAAACTCATCGCGATGGATAATAAGCTAATATTACCAGTATAGATTTAAGGTGAGAGCAAGCTTTTCAAATACATAAAGGAGGTTTGAATTTTCGTATTTCTGAGGTTCCAATGAACCTTAGTATACACAATTTAACACATTTGTACAACACCACAAAAGCCGTATTGAGATCAGTACGTTAATCTGTTTCAACTATATGTTTGACGATAGAGGATGGTAGATGTTTATGGTCCACTCTTAATAGGTCATTCGATTTTATTTGTCTTTGCAACCATTTAGGTACATGTTCGGACACCCTAATTCGGAGACCACGACTGCCTCTCCTCATGCGTATATGACCACACACACATCCAAATCGGTAAACACAATGAGATGTGACGCAATTCCCTTCATTTCTTTTAGGTTTTTGGTGGGGCCTGGACCCAGTATTTTTTGATAATGACTTCGTTCTGTAGTACGTCTTGCCAATAGCTGATTTAGGCCTTTTTCAATTAAAGGTTATTCGAATCTCCTCTGAAGGGCAAAGTGATGTAGACAGGCTTTTTTATGTCAAAGCTATAGTAGTTCCCTCTGTACTACGACCATTCCATTAGTTTATATGTTTTAGGGAACTGTTATTGTTCACTAATGTTTTGTTCAAAAACCTAATTTCGTCATCACTAGCGTCGTCTGTGCAAATATGATCAGTCCTGTTAAATAGGCCCCTTATCAAGCCCCGTTTGTATTGAACCGGGCAATTAATATTATAACTACGGTACTGGTCTGTACAAGTTGGTTTTCTAGAGATGGGTTGTTTGATTGAACCATCTTTTCTTCTACGTAAGAGAGGAAGATGATCGCCTTTCTCTTCACATGAAAGACTGATATGATTTCGAAGTGTTAA
Organism: Schistosoma mansoni; assembly: GCF_000237925.1. Taxonomy (NCBI): domain Eukaryota; kingdom Metazoa; phylum Platyhelminthes; class Trematoda; order Strigeidida; family Schistosomatidae; genus Schistosoma; species Schistosoma mansoni. The sequence goes on from NC_031498.1 coordinate 10,357,583, forward strand.
GCCTATTTGCTTAATAATTAATATCATCCTGTTTTTCACACATGACAAAGATATCATCCACATACCTCTTATAAAGAGATATGTTTTTGATTGGATAATCAGCTGGCTTTTCAACATTTGCCATGAACACACCTGCTAACAATTGTCCTAGATGACTGCCCATAGCAACCTCATCGATCTGGTAGAAATATTCACCTTCAAATGTGAACTGAACTTTGTCAATACATAATAGTGGTAAATCTTCAAGAACTTTTAAAGGAACGGGTAATTTAAGGTTGTCCAAGTACATGAGGTCACATTATATATCAATGGACGTTTTCGAAGGTACATTTATGAACAAGGAATTCACATCAAATGAACATATTATCATTCCCTTGATATTAATATCACCTAAATGATCGATCAATTCAAAAGAGTCCTTCAGAGAATGCTTACATAAATGTTTTCGGAAAGAATCTAGCAAATTTGTCAGCCATTTAGCTGGGTTGTGTGTAGCTGGTCGCCACACTGGTAAAATTGATTGTAAAGGAACGTTCGATTTTATGAGTGTTGTTTGTCTAGTCACATTATCCTAAACCAACTATATAATAGGTTACGTTTAAGTAAATGATAACCGAGTATTTCAAATCTTATTCGATTGTTAAAATCATATATAAATAATAATTGCCAAGATGGACTGATCAGTTTAATTGCGTTGTAAACTCGTGTTACCTATGTTAACAGAAATATATGGTCTGGCATATTAAACGAGTATATGTGTGATCAGGCTGTTCAAAATGTACCGTTCTAGTATATCACATAATTTCGATAATTTTCGTTTTCTTATTACACTATTCAAATTTATCAGACGGGCTAATCGTATTCATCCTAGCTACTAGAATGATAGACTTAATCCCAGATTTGCCATGATGTGATTACCCAATCTATTAGATCTTACGTGGATGTCACATTATTGTATATACGGCCTCATTCTATCACGACAGTCAGCAGTATGACGTCTAGCACTTCTGAAGAACACATCGAAAATGGGGGTAGAGCAATATATTTGAAATAGAAAGGAATAAGTTATGTTGAGCGATCACACCTGCATGATCCAGCCCTGGTAAAATGTTCCCGCTTTCATCATTCCTGATCTCCTCTCTGGTGTTGGGTGTTGAATGTAAATCGTCCCAGTTACCGTATATTTTCACAGTTGAAATCATGAGTCAATTGAAACTAGACCACCATCGAAAACCTGAAGCACTGGACGGCCGTTTCGTCCTATTATGGGACTCTTCAGCAGTGCGCATCCA
>NC_031498.1:10359074-10382017 GCF_000237925.1 Schistosoma mansoni
TGGATGCGCACTGCTGAAGAGTCCCATGATAGGACGAAACGGCCGTCCAGTGCTTCAGGTTTTCGATGGTGGTCTAGTTTCAATTGACTCATGATTTCAACTGTGAAAATACTAAATTCTCCACAAAACCCCCTCTGATCTACCATATATTTGCCATCAGGTATCGTGTGGTTGAGAACCAGAACTACTGCAAGTTCCACCTATACACAGTCGGATATCGCAATACTGTATAGTGTAAGTATGGCTAAACCACTAAAAAATTCGTAAGCTCATTCTAAAGCAGTTATATAAAATGTTACGGATAAAATTAACATACACAAATTTCGTTCTCCTGCTAGCTTAATTTAACTTTTGAGGGATAGATTACCATAAACGAGGTTAAAATTCCTTTTCCTATCCCAAACTGTGGCTCATGACGAACAGTGCTAACTAAAGTTTTCTAAGAGCCAACCTATCTACTTTTTAAAAATTCTCGGTGCGAAACTTTCAAGACAATTACTTCTCGTCTCCTCACCTGGAATTTAGAAATGTTTCTGACTTTGAAAGCTGAAACCTGGTCATTTCTCATGAATTGCATTTTCTGAGGTTTTACTTTTTATAATCAATCTATCGCTACTTTCAGATACGTTGATACAGTCTTTAGACCTACTCATCATAAACGTTTTGTTTTATTTGTTTGATTAAGAGTATCAACTCTGTAAAGGCGCATGCTTTGATCCGTCCACTAGTTTGTCAAGAAGCTGGCTGTTGCATGTATCCTAACTAGCCTACCTTTTATTTATTATTGTATTTTAAATTTCGAAAGTTAACGCCAGAAACATCATGGGTGTATCATGTGGAAATACAACACGACTCATCTTCATGTTAGTGCTTGTTATAATCTATTTTCTGGTCGAGCTGATCGTTGGAATTTCTATACATTCCATCTCTCTGGTCGCAGACTCATTTCATATGTTATCTGATTGTCTTGCTTTGGTTATTGGAATCGTAGCATCGCAGATAGCAAAATGGCCTCGGTCATCCAGAAATACTTTTGGATGGCAGCGGGCTGAAGTGATGGGCAGTTTGATCAACACGGTCGTTTTAATTACATTATGCATGACTATTCTTTTGAGGGCCATTGAACGATTTATCGAGACGCAGGCAATTGAAAGTCCTCAAATGATGGTATATGTTGGTTGTGGAGGTCTACTGGTTAACATACTGGGACTCATTGTTCTTGGTGGTCATTCACATGAGGGTTCGCATGGCGGAATCGATTCGGCAGTAGACGTAAGTCACATCTGGGTCTTTTTTACCTCATGTCTTTGCCTTATAGATGGTGGATTTAAGACTTTTTCAGGCTGGAAATTAATGTCCTTCAGTAAAGGGTTCAGAAATCGACTTGTTTATATGTCACAAGTAAATGACAATGTATGTCAATAACATTGTTGTCATATTACAAAATAATATTCTACCTTTAAGGTGAATTTATATAGAGGTAGCATTTAGATTATTGTCCAATAAATGAAATAATATAGGTAAATACATAGTACCAGCTGCATTTTAAGTGTCGAATCATAGTTCGACCCGTAGGTTTTTAAAGTCTGAGTTCTGTGGGGAAGTTATTTTGGGGTCACCGAAATAACGAACCTAGATGGTTTTGGGCCCATTAACGTTTTTGGAAAGATTCATCAATGGATTCGTTCTACGCTTCCTCATCTACATTTAAAGGTTACTGATGTAACACAACGGTTCTATATGTCAGTATTCACGCTTTTGTTGTTACTCCTTGCTATGAAGTACATTTTATTTGAGTTAATAGTTATTTAAGTAGGTGTGTGACCCGATTTTGTGGCACTAAACATTTTAGCCAGCAGGTCGCGTTTCTTATGAGTTTTCGAACAGTCTGCATTTACGTCGTGAATTAACGAGCCAATAGTTTTTACTTGATAGTAAATTTACATTTTCATTCCTTATAAAATGTAACCCGTCATGGATGATGTGGATTAACGAACATATGCATTTGTAACACTGGTAACATTCGGTGTTTTAAATCACCCTCTTGATTTTCCAAGTCTCAAAGCAGGGTTCTAGGTTTCACTGTTTAATAAACATAAAAACAGTTTGGTTCTTTTGATTTTACGAGAGCCAATTTCATATTCTGAAGATTCTTGTGATAAATATTACCATTATGATCAAGAGTGGATTAAAACTAAATTTTGATATATTTTGTCTTTGAGGTATTCTTAAATAATTCTGAAGTTTTTATCGTTTATTTTAAATGTTTTTAAGGCATCACTAACACCAACAGCCTTCGGTACTACTTTGCCATTAAGTAATCCCGATGAAGCCTTTTTACAAGTTAATTCAACTCAGCCCATTTCGGGAGTGAACAATGTGTATGATATAGTGGATGGTAATACCCTACAACGCTTTACCGATAAGGAACAACAGGATAATTTTGAGGCATCGCAGCTTGATACTAACCAACAAAAGGTTGCTGTTAAAATCAAGCATAATCACTCGAAAAAGTGTAAGTTAATCATTGATTGTGCATACTATGTATCTTTAAGTCTTCAAATTAACTTTTCTTCATTTTCATCTTATTATTGCAACATGTAGATTAGACTAATACTTCTTGATTAAGTTTGTATTTGAAAGTTTGGGATGCATTAAATGTACTCCAAGTATTTAAATATTTTCTTCCATTTCATTTCAATAGAAATAACTTTATTAGTAGAAATCACTAGGTGACTCACTCCACATTGACCACGGAGCTGTCAAATCTATAGTAGTCCTGTAAGGATTCGGTTTTTTGTCTCTATTAGTGTCGAGAAGCTTACGCATGTAGTGTTGAAATAAGTCCATTTTGATGGAGTAACTCATTTTATCCACCTAAGAAACGAAAGAACACATATGACACACTCACTGCAACACGACCTCTTTTTATTTGTTTTTAAATGAAAACTTGTCACGGTAATCAGTTGTTTTGTTGATTTAACTTTTCAATCTTTTTAAGAATACCTTGTTTTCTAACAAAGCGGCAAGTTAAATCTTGGTGTTTTTTCACATTATCTACTCAAAAATTTAGCTCATAGAGGCTCAATGAACATGCAAGCTGTATTTCTTCATGTGTTGGCTGATTTCATGGGTTCCGTTATCGTAGTAGTTAGCGCACTTGTGTTATTGTTAGTCCCTGGTGAGGTTTCCAAAGGCGAAGCATTATGGAAGTTGTACATTGATCCATCTATGAGGTAAGTTGTAGTGTTTTTGAAAAAAAACGTTGAATTTGAGGAATCTGAGTTGTGCCGACACCAAGCTATTTGTGTACTACTACATTATGGAACTTGGAATATATCAATGAGTTTATTAAGCATCATAAAGGACAGTAAGAAAACAAAGAACTAGCAGCAGTACACACTTCTGTGTGTAACTACTGTTCTTTGACTTGTAGGTCTAAATGTTTTGTGGCGATTCCAGATTGAACTCTTCCCAAATGTATTATTCCATTGCATCAATAGTTTATGCCACATTTAGTTTTATGAAGAACCGTAAGACTTTGCTTTACAGTTCATTCTTTGTTGTTACCACACTTCGAAATAACACGAAGTTGAAACCACCATCGGCCTAATAAAAAGTATCGTATCAATAACATCCATTAGATGTACATCACATCCTTTGTGTGTACTAAGTCGGATGGTCTTAGTGACTCACTTTTACTGGGAATCCATCACAACCAAATGGAATGTATGGAGTTTGCTATGTATTAAATTACTGTATGCGTACCTTAAGGAAAGTTTTAGATATGGTACTTAGTGTTCCCTATCATTTTACAACGTTTCTCAATACAATCTGTCATTGAAACTATTGTACTCTTATGTTGATTGTCGATGTCTTACAATGTTTGGTAAATCTGACTTGCTTCCAGAATATTATTGCCAAAATGCTTAATTGGTTTAGCACCTTTCACAGTGAGATGAATTTTTCGTTTACCTTTTTGCCTAGAATATGTCAATATGCAGTCAACTAATTTCCAGCACCATAGCACATTTGAAGATGTTAGGTTAATTGATTAGCCTTGAGTACATTAGTACTAGTTTAACATCCTATTTGTTTTGGCTTTGAAAACCGGTTTATGTCACTACATGCTATACTAGCTTTTACCTTTTTTATTTGTTAGCTTATCAGAATTTGTATTAGGTCGTTCCACATTTTTTTTTATTGCGCCATTACTTTGCCTTCTAAATAATCGAAGAATTCCAGACTTTTTTTCACTTGGCCTATTATCGCATCTGCGTGTCTAGTCCTGAATATCAAACATATTGACTGCAAAATTAATTTTATTATAAGAACCGTATTTAAGATCCTTTGAATGATTGAATATTTAACGTGAAAAGATAAAGTTAGGATCAACTGAAAAATAAGTAGTATATGAATAAATAGGATTGTGATAATTACTGATTTGACTTTTAGCGGTAGGAAGGGATTGTTATTGGGTCCTCGATACAGTAGTACAGCCTCACTGATGGTGTTAAGGATGTTTTGTTGGGTCAGCAATGATTAGTACTGCTCCTTACTTCTGATTAGTCCGACAAGCTCAAATTATCTGTTAGTTTTTGGTTATTATACTATCATGTATTCAAGGATTTTTCTGATGAAGAGTAAATTTCATGTTTTCGGCGAAAGACGTTTCTTAACAAAAGATAACGTAAACTACAGTCTGTTTTTACGTTTAGAATATAATCATAAATTGCGACTTTATAAATCGAATAACTGTATTTTGTTCTGCCATTAAGTGAAATAACGGATTAATTAGACATTTTAAGTTTCTTCGCAGTAAAAAAAGCGTTTAGTTATCCCGAGACAAATAATTTTCGTTCTAAAATTTGAAAAAATTGTTACATGCCCGGTGAAATATCGCTAATGATAGAGATACCATCTACTCTCAAGTTAATAGTGACTGGTTAATTTATAACAATGTCCTGGTTATCTTGGTTAGTTTTTAAAATGGTTTTGGGATCCTATGACAGTGTTCTAAAACTGGCTCTTTCGCAATAATATTTTTTCAGTAATATTTAAAACAACATAAATAGCGGTTTGCTACATTGATATTCCATTTAATTGTATGGACTTTGATCAGCCTGTAGACATTGGTTATATGAATTAATCCTATGAATTTATTTTTTTTTATTTAAACACACTAATATTGGTACAAGGGGGCACCAGATATGCGCCGCACAAATTTCATTTGATTTGTGTGAGGGCTGTGATACTACCTAGGTGCCCAAACTGAATAGTACTGTCACGTAGTTACTATGGCTTAACGTATTGACTGAATAGTTCGTTTAGTCACATTACGTACTATGTCTTCATTTTGACCGATTCCTGTTTTTTTTTCACAAGAGAAGCAAAGCGGTGTGTTTTAATTGGCGGTCGATTTTGTTTAAAATTTGGCTCTTGAGTAATCAATTTGTTTGGGCATTAATAAGTTCTTTGTATTTTGTTTTTATATTTTAAATTATTTAGCATACTCATGGTTACTATAATCTTGATTACTGCTATACCCCTCAGTAAGTCTTCAATTTTAATTTTGGTACTTTTGTGAAGCTTGTGAAGGTCGTAGTTTTGATTACAAGTTGTTTGTAAGGATGACTGATTTAAAGGGGAAATATTGGTACTGAAAAACGACAAAATGAAGATAATTCATAACTACTGACGAGACTGAATTTTCCGATCTGTTGGATTATCATAATCTGCAAACTGGGTGGTAGTCGAAAAGATTAAGCAGTCCCTCAATAGTAACCATTTTATTCGACCTAGTGAAATGTTTTGCAATATGCGTAAGTATTAAATAAGATAAATTGGTTAAAAATCGCACAATCTATAGCCTATTGACATGATATTCGAAAATGATTAGATATTTGATGAGTATAAGACTTCTTACTTTGGATTTCGAATCAGATTTATATCCTTTATAATAATTTATTCCAAATATTTTTAGTACATTATCATATTCATTTATTCCCTTATGCAATATTACTGTCGATGTGCAACTATCTTCTTTAAAACATATTAATTCTTTTACTTTATTTATTCGCCACTGCTTACGGTCACTTTGTTTTTGTCGGTTCGTATATAACTTCTCTTCGTGCTTAAAGCCTGACAGGTTTTGTTGAGTATCTGTCATTTCAGTAGATACCAATGAAGCCTACTGATCTTTCTTTACCTTTTGATTTTGTTCACTGATAAATATTACTGCCGTCTTTAAAGCCGTTAGGATATTGTACTGAGCTACTTCAGGATGAACACCCATTTAATGGTTGAATAAGTGCTTTTTATTTGTCTCTGGAATATGCTAATCTTCTTGTTATGAGTTTTCTTCGTTCAATATGACTAAAACTAACGCATGTTCGTACTAGACCATGAACAAAGTCTACAGTTGTGCTCCGGAACGAGCGGGGATTCTCCGCTGAGCCTTTTTCAAAATGGCTGATGGCAATATTGTTTATTGTTTGTATCTATCTTTAACCCTATGTTGAAAGTGGCCACATTTGGTGATGTCTTCGTGTGCTTACGATTGGTGTTAACTAGGAGTAAAACATTGCAATAGACGGTTACTTTTATTTGTTCTCCGAGCAGTGACGCAGAAGAAATCCACTTAAATATCTTTCAGCTGTATTCAGCCTGTCTATCCGGGCATTCAAATCACTTGGTACGATTACAGCTACTGAGCGTTTAGATTTTTGAATTAAAATTCAACTAACTTACTGTTCTGTTTGGATTCGTGGTTGATATTTTTACAGGTGCTTGACTATATCCATAAACTGATTATTGGCAACTTTGGATTTCTAGGAAGCTTTGTTGCTGTCAAAGTTATTTAGAATATTAGGGAATTGTATAAAAAGAACATCATTATCACAGTGGTTTTAATTAACTTGCTCCAAGATTAGTGAGGATTTTTTTTCACCTTCCTATACACAACCCTGATACCTGTTATCCAATTATATCAATAGTTTCAGAAAAGATATCAGTAGCTGTTATTGTCTTAATGTTGACATAAGATGCCACTAATTTGTAGGGCAATGCGATTGCTCTTAAATTCATTTGTCTATTTACTCATGGTTCATAATCTTTCTATACAAGTTAGCCTGTGTAATAATTCAATTTATTTTATATTCTCTGCTTATTATATCGGATGATTATACGCTAGTTATTACCAAATATTTGACGTGAACGACTTTGAATTGTAGTATGACTTTCGTAACCTGAGCATAAAACTCGACCAGTTTATGAAATATTGAGTAATTAAGTCATTTTTATCTGTCCTGTGCTGATCTCTAGCATCCAAGCAAGAATCACGTAACCTATTGCAGGTGTATTTGATTGGTCTAATTTTCCATACTCTCTTTTATTGGGTAATTGATCTGAATCTAATTACACTTATCTAGGTTTATAGAATTAAGTAACACTAATCAACGAATATATATATATATATATCCACATCACATAAACCATCACGAATTTATTCCACACTTCTACTTCTCTTGATGAAGATGCATGACTCCAAAGTTGCGAAATTTTCGCGCGAACGGTGTTTTATAGTAGTTACCAGTTACCACAGTTTTCTGTAACACGGTAGATCAATGAAAGACAAGATCAAAAAATCATTTGACTAATTATTTTAATATGAATTTGTCACGTTTGAAGAGATTACGATATCGCCTAAAGCTGGAGGACAAAACGAGGGTCAGCAACACAACAAGACAAGCTAAACTATTCCACTGCGTCCCAGCCCTGCTAAATAGAAGAAGACCAGATTCAGTCGAGGGAAAAGTATATTCCATAAGCAGTCGGAAGCACGAACAAAAAGGCACACAGCTCAAGCGTATATACAGTATAAAAGTGTTTTTAGGAAACGTCACAAAATAGCGTATTGAAAGAGGAAACGAACCAATGACATTAAGGTCCTTTCAAGTGGAAAATACAATCTGGAGGTAAAAATGGGCGTTTTTGGCTCAAAAACAAGGACTTCAAATTTGCAAAATAAAGTTGTAAGAACAAGACGTTTACCAAGTGATTTTCGCGGATCTAGCATCCCCAACAAAATTTCAGTATTATTGATATACACATTACTGATTACTTATTACGATCTCATTTTTTAAAGCTATTTGTTTTACTGTCAGTTTCAGAGACCTTTCAGTGAATTTGAAGTCAATCATTTCACAATTTACCTGATAAATAAACTTGCTTTTTTATTTTGAATTCGTTTTTTTTACTAGTGTACAAAGCTACATTAATTTTATTACAATCTGTTCCCATTGAGATTTGTTTAACAAATCTGAAAACTCGTATGGAACTTGTAAGTTAATTTGTCGATTATGCACTGAATTTATGTTACTTTGAATATAGAGTAGCGTAATCTAATCTTACCAATATTAACATTTAATGATTGGGCCTGTTAAAATCAAATATTTTTTTCACAACACTATACGGAAATCGAACGAGCTCACAATCCAATGAGTTATTTGAATTTTCTATAATCTGAATTTCTGGTACATATAAAACAGGGATGGGTGGAACCGGTAATTTTATGACTAACCATCTCATATAAATAAACCATTATTGTTGTTAGGTGTAAAATTTTCGAAAGCCTAAGTGTTTCTGAACTGGCATCTTACACATGTTGATGTGCGGTTAATTTGAGAGGCTTTGTTATTTTCATGGTATTCTCATAAAAGTTCACTTATGAAAGTCAATATTATACGGTGTTCAGTTTTTTCATAAAAATAAGCTTGACAACATTAAAATGAAAAAAGAAGGAACTTTTTATTAGCTCATCCACCAGGTATTTGTGTATAAGCTACTCTGTAAATGTACGGACTAATGTTACTACGCGGTTATCTAAACTGAAATGTAAGGGGGTTCAAACATGGAAATCGGTAACTAAAAGTTGAACATTTTAACCACTGGTTACAAATTTACTGAAAAAAGCTGATGTACTTTCATCTAACTGATAACGGTCACTGGATGGACATCTATGATTAAATATCTTAGGTGACAGATCTAAAAAAATCAGTTATTTCGTTATCGATGTACTCACTCTATTTTTCTGTCAATTTAGGATTTTAATACTACTTTATGCTTTCCATTTCTTTGGCACTATATTTTCCATATTTACTTTTTGCTATTATTTGAACTTCATCTTGTCAATTTCATCTCACTGTGCTAATGTTATACATTTTAACTGTGAGAGATGTTCGTTTGTACTGTGTCCTACGTTTATTCTTAAGTGTTCTCAACAAAATATATCCGTATTTGGAGTCCAGATTATCGTGAATATAGTTTTATAATTTTTCTTTTACTTAGTTTAGGAATCTTTCAATTATTTAGCCACCCTTTTGGTGTTTTAGTCTTTTTTTAACCTAAAAAATGTGAAAAAATTTGTTTATTGTCTGTTCTTTGGGTATAATGTAGTAGTTATATTTGAAATGCCTAATGTGACGTGAGTACTTGAAATTCTTTACCTTTGTAAGTGGCACATAAAGAGTCTAATATTTTGTGGGAAAGATTCACTCCATCTAATGATTTTCATATCAGCGTGTAAACGTGTGCAAGTTGGTTTCAGAGTTTAAGAAAATTATTTAGCCAGACCAATGTATATATTTCACACATTCTTCTTTCCTGTTCCTACTGATTGAAGTGTAACAGCTTGGACCTTCATACTTTTTTATGAGTCATCTACCTTATCTTCCCTACCAGTTTCATGCATTCACTGTCACAATTTACATGTTTAGTCATACATAATGGAGATGATTTCACACTTCTATTATGGTACGTGTTTTTTTCTTTCGAAATTGGCTGATGTTTTCAGTATTTTGAACATGACAACTACTTTTGTTTGCTACTTCGAAATTCAGATTGATGGAATTCATAAAATTCATGATCTGCATGTATGGCGTTTACAAAGCAATTGTATTATTGGAACTGTTCACATTCGTTGTGTTAGCCTACGTAAGTTTATACGTGTTTTTAAAGTTTTTTTCCCGTTCGTTTGCATTTTATGTTTCTAATTACATTTGGTTAAAACTTTCTTTTTACATTGTAACTTAATTGTTGACAATTCAAACTGTTAATTTAGAAACAGATAACTTAATTATATATATATATATATATATATATATATATATATATAGTGCAAAATAGTATGGAGAAAGTTCGTAAATCTATTTCTGAGTTGGATAGTGTAGATTTGTCTATAGAACGCTCGTATAGTATTAAGACATTCGAACATGTATTTGATTAACCAGAAGATGTAATTAGCGGAGTTTTGAAATAGTGTACGATTTAGCCCAAGTTCTAATTTTAATGGACGAAATAATAAAAAATATGAATAAACAGTACTGTAGTTGGTCGTTAGCTAAATGTGAAATTACGGACCGAATTTATTGTCTAATGATAAGAACTACATCAATGTTAATTATATACTAAGCTTAAAGAGTCTATACTGTTTTGATTTCATAGTATGGTCAGAAGTAGTTCACTACATTTACGGTGCGTATCTCCTAATATATAACCAAGTTCACCAAAGAGTTGGAATCTCCTGAAAACAAGTTACCTTTCCTAGACTGTTTAGTGGAAAGGAAAGTTAATAATAGCTTAAAAATTAGTATATTTCGAAAGCCGACAAATTCAGAAAAATTTCTAGATTTTAAATCGGCACATCCACACTCAACCAAAGTGACAGTAGTCAAAAATATGATTACAAGAGCTCAAAAACTTGTCACTGAACCAAATGATATGAAAACGGAAATAAATTTAATTACATCTACCTTAATTATGAACAATTATCCAAAAGATTTTATTAAAAGAATAATTAAGATTGAAAGAAAAGATGACATTGTTAATACAAAAAGATTACAGAAAAAGGAATGGGTTAACACAGTGGTGATCCCATATCGGAAAGGAATTTCGGAAGATATTCGAAGAATCTTAAATAATCAAAATATAAGAGTATTTTTTCGAACAAACAATACTCTAAGATCAAAATTAGTAAGAATTAAAGATCCAATACATAAAGAAGAACAACAAAATTGTGTCTATGAAATCAAATGTAGTGACTGTAATGCAACATATGTAGGTGAAACATCAAGACAACTGAATGTGAGGGTGAAGGAACACAAACAATGTTTGAAACATATTCCTAAATCCTCAGATGATGTAAGGAAATTGGAGAACAAATCAGCGATAGCATTACATTCGATAGAATCAGGTCATACAATTGATTTCGATGGCACAAGAATCCTTCAAAAAGCTTTTAATTCTTACAAGGAGAGACAAACAGCTGAAGCCTTATACATATGGGCTAATCCAAACAATATTAATAGGAGGGATGGAATACAATTAGCAGTGCCATGGCAGCTAATCATTAATAAGTAACAACCTGAACTCCTTAATGTTTTTTATCTAATTCGTATCATCTAAAATGACAACAATTTACACTCAATGATTCTAATCTGTTGTCTTATCGGAATTTGTTAAAGAATTCATTGGAACATTAAAAATGACACATACATACAGTCAAAAATTACGATCTTCAAATTTCACCTTTATATTTTATTTTTATTTTGTTTAATTATCTTCATGTTATACATACTGTGACAGATATGATTCATATCATATATATTACAAATTGTATGTTTCCTTATAAATTCACTGATAAGAGACAATATATAATGTGAATGTAATTTTCGCCTCTCACCTCTTACGTTTTTCTATACAATATATTATATGAACACTCATCACTTCACATCACATATCTCTTAAACATACCTAGTTTAGACTTTTTGTTAACATTGATTGGATGACCTATTCAGTGTATAATGAACTCGGAGAACCATGTACCTATTTATATTCGATAATTTTAATGTTTGATTATAATTCCTTGAAAAAGCTTGGACCAGATCGCCAGGCGAAACGTTGGATTTACTACAAATTCATTCGCTGAGATTTTACAAATATATTATTCCTATTTAATGTCTTACATCAACTCGGCGCTCAAATACTGTGAAACTATTCGTTCTAATTTAGACGAGAGTTCTTATACAAGTAATTATTATCTGTCAATCTTGGTTCTTGGTAAATGTTACTTGGATTTATGGTAAAGAGCTTATGTTTTATTATGGCAATGACAATCATAATCCTTTTTGCATTGTTTATTTATCTTCTAATAGAGTATTTGTCCCTACTTCCTTTTTCCTTAATCTGTGTTTATAAAATCTATTCGGTTAGATAGAAACAATGAGTAAGTAAGGATAATTAATGCTAATCTTACTGTTACTTCTAGTAAACAATCAGCCTGCTATTCTAGCATTCTGCTTCTTCTCGATTTCTTACGTCTTCTTTTAATCTAATGACTTCTTGATTTAATTTAATTAGTAATAAGTGTTAATATGTTGCTCACTGCATGCGCTTTTTTATGTTGTACTTTTTTAACGTTTATAAATTATATCAATAGAGTGGAATAAGATGTATCTTGTTTTTCATCTAAAAACCTTAGATAGCTTTTTATTGCTTTTGACTATTTATTTTTTTTAACCTTGGTCTAGCAGTCAGTTTTTATTCCTTTTTCAAGTAGTGGTGGGGGGTGACTGGCATATGCAACTTCTGAATTATTTAATTAAACTCGTTACAATCCAATGAAGTTCGATTTAATAATTTTAATCCAAACATTCTCTACACGTCAGTTGTTGGGTTTTATTTAGAGAATTATTTGTTCTTCTATTTATAATTTTATTGTCAAGAAACAATTGTATAATTTAGTTTTTGGGTGATAATAATAAAACTAAAACTCAGAAATTTTTTTTCATTTGACTAATATAAATAATTAATGAATTTATTACCTAATGGCACTTTTTAATCCATCTATTCTTAAGCTTTTTACACATGTTTAAGCTCGACAATTATCGCTTGCAAAAGTGTACACTAGCTAAAACTACACGAAAATAGAGATAAGGTTTGATTTTGGACAAGGTGATCTAAAGTGCTGTTGGAATTTTAAGGGCTTTTGTCACTTCCCGCTGCCAACACCGAATAAGGATAATTTTTCTTAATGTACCTGAAAATAAAAGTGGTGTGGGGGTGGTTTCAACGGCCTAGAAGTGTGACCAAAAAGCTCAAGAAACAATTGCTTGAAGTTGTTCACATATTGCCTTTCTGCAGGTAGTTTTTGACGTGCTAGCTCTGTATCTCGAAAGGCATTACCTCCAGTGATGGAAATTTTTGAGGTAAGGGGAAGTGTACTATTTTGATGGTCAACATTTTGTAATCTCTATCCTTTCGGTGCAAGAAAGCAACATCACTGTAGATGATAGTTTTTAAGGAAAACATCTTACTGCCGTCACTTGTCGATAAAGTTGACAATAATACTTCTCTCTAGAACCCAACAATTTTGACAGGGTCATTTCAAAAATAGGAATCAATCGTGTACTTTAATACCTATAGTTGACAACGGTTTGGTGTGGCATTAGTCAAATTATTTTTTTTATTTGACTGGCTCATTAAATGTTTAGAAAACATGTTATTTTAAGAAACGGAAGTTTTGTGGGATTTCCAAAAAGCTTTATTTTTAATATAGATAAGAGCAGTGAGGCTTATACAATGGAAATGATTATTTTAAAAATTATATATTAGTGATTAGATTTCTCATTTTTCTGACCTCACAGTACTAGTAATGAATATACTTTTCACTTAATATTCATCATACCTGTTGTTCCGTCGTTAAAATCTAGCCCTAATGCTTGGTACCATTAGTTGTTTGTCATACATTCGGACTTAAATTTTCTGGTTTTATTCATCATTTCAAGACTCGTCACAATTATCTATTTCTAAATATTTCTATTCTTGCTGATTTTCCCTTGTACTATTGCAAAATGTATCGGCCTGTGTCGATATAATTTTCCATTTTGTTCAGTGTACGTATGTTTGTTTGATTTAATATATTTAGGATAGGACAAATACTGTTTTCAGATATTAGCTCTGTGTGTGTAATACATAAGAGTCATAGATCATCTATTCTAAAGACACTGTGTATTTTGTCTGTGCAGTCAAAAAAGTGCTTATTTTATTCTCTTTGCATGCCAATATTGTCCTAGTGAATTGAGAAATTCATCTAATTTTAGTGTTTGCTTAGTTTAAATTTGATAAAGCCAAGTTATTTTTTTACCTCATTAATGAGGTTTAGTAAAAATCACAAATTTGATTAATAGTAGTATTATTATTACTGTAAACATACCTATCAATAATCCTGTCGAAAACTTAGTTTGATTAACATTCTCATCAATTATACGATAATAAATAGGGTTCGCATGCGGGTAACCACTTTTTTAGCTTTATCATTGACTTTCATTCTATGATAACCAATTCTTTCTGAGATTATAGTTGAGCAAAAATATAGAAATATGCTACTATATACAAGTAAAACTGCCGATATAATACCGTCATCTGAATTATATCATGTTTAGCAATTGGTTGGAGGGTCATAAATTTAATTATTTACTTTTTAGTAATTCTTATTATCTGTTCATCCAAAAAATGTCCAGACACTTTAGTTGGTTAGACAAGAAAATACTCACTCAATAGAAAAATAGTAAGATTACTTATAAAAAAGATTTCCAACAGCTTTTTGGATTGTGGCTAGCAGCGGGATTAACGCTCGGATTTTGTTGTATTTGGCTCCCATCATCAAATGATTTATGTGGTGCATAACCATTTGATGTCTCCTTGTACCAATGTTTACGTGTTTAAATAACTAAATAAATAATAATAACTAAGAATACACATGGACCCTAGTTTTGTTTTTCACACCGACACTCAAATCTAGTAGCCAGGGTTTTATCAACTAGGCTATTAAGTCACCTCAGCCATCAACTTTCTTGATAAGTATGATGTAGATTGCATTGCTAGCCACTATCCAAAATATAATCAACTTTTAGCTACTTCTAACTTCAAGGCATCCTCTGAAAAAGTTTACATGCCAATAAAAACTGGTCAAATATGGTCTTATTTATCGTCTGTGTGGAAATACAAACTCGTACTATTATCATTATTTGTCGGGAAATATTAAGATTAATGTTATGAAAAGTGAAGTATGTCAGTCAGCAGACAAAACACTTAGATTCTATGTTGATTCAAAAAATAAGCATCTAGATTAACGTAAACATTTTAAAAAGTTCAAAGATTCATCGATTTTGAAAAGGAAAGTAATATAAAGTTATATTGTTAAAATAAAAGCTGTGATATAGTAATATGTAATCATATACAAAATAAAATAAATCCTTGTGTTTTTTAAATAATGAACAACTCTTCTTAAATACATAGTTTTGGTTCAAATACTTTGGTGTTCTCTATTTCATTGAAATATAATAAGTTAATATGACATTTTCCTATCATGTTCATTTAAAATACATTCTTTGTAATAGTAGTTTTCTTTTTTCATACCATCATTCTCAGCAAAATACATTGATTTTCATTCATTTCAAAGATAATTCACTTTTCATCTATTCAGTAAAAAGAAGTGTTATTTTAAGTTGTTTAGGTACTTAAGAATATATATATATATATATATATATATATATATATATATATATTACTAGTATTTTGGTACACAATAACTCTTTCTGTTTATTAGTGAGAGTAGTAATGAAAGTAGATTAATTCAATAGATGTAACCAGAAATGTTTCAACTCTTCAAAATATCTTCAATGAGGGTTATTTTTGCCGTTTAAAATTCACACAGGTTTTAAGCTGAAATAATAATAATAATAATTCCCCCGTAAATTATATATATATATATATAATCTATTTTTTTCGTTGTTTTTTTACTCCTAATTATTATATTTGTTTACTAAGCGGACTATTTAAGTATTGCTCGTGAAGTGAAACAACTATTCCACGAATTCAATATACATTGTACAACAATACAACCGGAATTCGAAGAGGTAATTTTCTAAATTTTTCTTAATATATGTAGCTTGTTTTGTCATTCTTTTTCAAGGTAAGAAGCTGTTATAAAGTCCATATAAATTTTTGAAAACTGACTGGTCTTATAAATTTCTATCTGACAACGAAATAATGTGGTTATATTTTTTAATATTGCTGTAGCTCATTAATACAGTGGACTCTACTTCTTAACCTTGTTTTATTCATTTTATTGATAACAACCCATAAAAATCGTTCTAGTTGAAATCGTAGAAGTAATAAAAACCAAATGTCAAATATAAATGCTCATGTTTCGTTAGCGAAAATCTCCTATGGAATATCGATCTGTAAATAATGCACAAACATACATTGTCCCCGACTGATAACTGCTCACATGACTAGATTGTTGACCCAATATACTGTTACCAAAAGATAAAAGAATTGATCAGTAGAGTGGATTTTGATTCCAGCAAATTTACGAAATACTAACTCAGTAAATATGAATACATGTATTTTAGAACAGGCAGTTGTGGGGCGCATTTTGTAGCGGTCATACCCAACTTAACTACCAAACTGTATTATTACTTGTTATATCACTTACATAAATGATGCCAATGTAGGGTATTCGTTTATTGCAGCAACCTACCCGACGAACTTTATTTTATCTCTTATTTCTCCTGTTCGTTTGGTTCTTTCTCAGTATACATTTTTCCGGTTCTGTTTCATTTACTCTTTAACTTCATACAAAATGGATTTAAACACAGCTGTACTATGATGCTGCCTCGGGAAAGTAAATAACAGTCTGTTGGGCTATAGGAAATCGTGAGGTGGTTTGATCCGGTTCTTGGGTATGACTGTTTGCCCTACACACTATGATCATGAGGTTTTTTCCCATTCATTATAACAATTGTCCAAGATTCAGCTATGGTTTATCGTCATTGTTTACTTGCTCTTAATAAAAACGAAGCTTACACATTTTGTACTGTCGTAATGGACGGTTGAAATGCATGTGTAGTTTTATTCGTGCCATTAGGAAAACTATTTATCACTGAAAGTTTATGGATGATCAAAAATTTTAATCAATAATTGATACTTTATTCTGATTTCTTTGTTACAGAACATTGAAGGATCAACGGCAAATACAGATTATCGCACATGCGTATTGGATTGTGGTCCAAATAAGAACTGTCAATCAGATACTTGTTGTCCAGCATCTAATGTCACAGAAGTACAATTTGTCCCTTCAAATTTACATTCTGCATCACAGAATTCTTTCAATTTGCTACAAAACAACACTTCTAACACATCTAAAAATGAACAGGATAATTTACCCAACAATGACGTACACATTAATCTTTCAAAAATTTCTGGTAGTTGATTTAATTAACATTTTTTTTTACATACCAATAAATATGTAAATGTATGAGATATTTTGCGTTGATGTTTTATTATGTCACTTTGATCTCAGTAAAACAAAACCCAGATATGAAGAATTTCCCCTGTGTATTCTAATTTTTTTGATCAGTCTGCTCAAAATTCTTTCAACTGCAGCCAATTATTACATCTGTATACATCCGCATATATTCATAATAATCTACAAATATGTAGTTGTGTATAAAGAGTAAACTATTCTCATTAATTATTAATCAAGTCTAGTTTAGGCAACGCTTGGACGATGAATACATTTGTTATTTGTTTATTTTTTAGTGTATTATATAAAATTTTTGTATACATAAATATTATATACATATAAATAATTGTGTAAATCGAGGCATTTGTGAATTTAGCTAACAGTTTCTTCTACAAAAAAATTATTTCTATCATCTTTCTCCTTTTTGGAATTGCTCAAAAAGCCTTTCATCATATGAGTGTAGAGAATAAGTCAATGTTGCTATAACTTTATTTCTATGTTGGATTTAACCATGTTAAGTTAATATGGTAATTAATTATGAAGAATTTTAATTATTGTTTTTTTTTTGTTTGTTTATGTAATAATTTTTCAGCACATTTATACAGTTTGTTTTTTCTCTATATTATTCTTTTCATGAACGAATAATACGTATTCCCTTTTCTCATTCACTTGAAATTCTTTTTTTATACATACACAATTATTGACTGTGTGTATTCCTTTGAAATATTACTATATCCATATATGGATATGAATTTAATGGTTCTTTTATGGCTGCCTACTTTTTAGCGTCAGTTTTTTCCGATATCAATGAATAATTAGATTTGATTAACTTTTTTTTGCAAAATATTATAATATTCTCATCGGATTAATGACTTTTGATATCATAGTATTATCAACATTACTGTTGCATGCCTTTTTGGATAAGAGGGAGAATTTCTTACAGAAAATGAGTATATAATCATGTATTCATATGGCACCGTAAAAAGATTAAATTGTATTTAGTTACGCGAAGATATTACTAGTTTTGTATAAAAAATAGGTTTTTGGCATTCAGAAGATATGTAGTGATCGTCCAGTCCTCTTCTACTCTTGTTATTGAGATATACGTCTAATTTTTTTGATTATTGGGCAACTGGACACCACAGAGTAATATAGATGGCAACTGTTTGAATTATTAAAGATATTTATTTTCATTTTCCCCTCAATCAGTATTTTCGATTTAACTTGGAATTCATTTAGGAGGCATATTACAGCATTTACCGCATATAAGTTGTGAATTTTGGTTTATTCACGAATTATGGTCGTATCTTCTTCATTTTTCTGGGGTTTAATACAGTGATGTTTTGTTTCATACTGTCTGTTTCATTAGTTAATGAACAAGTGGGCTATCTAGTCAAAAGCTAAACCAGATATTGGATAAATAAAGTATTTTAACTTCAGAGAATATTTTGGTATAACTGTGAACTGATTACGTAAAGGCAACTGAAATAATAAAGTTGAAGACGAATGAAATTGCCAATTTAGACA
Source organism: Schistosoma mansoni (assembly GCF_000237925.1). NCBI lineage: Eukaryota > Metazoa > Platyhelminthes > Trematoda > Strigeidida > Schistosomatidae > Schistosoma > Schistosoma mansoni. Next base: position 10,377,970 of record NC_031498.1, read on the forward strand.
GGTGTGATTGAAATATATATAATTCAAATCCTACCCTAAACTCACCGTTTCAAGCGGTCGTTATTAAACCCGATAACTCTAACATTTTGTATGATCGTTGTGTTGGCTCAAAAGTTTATTTTTTTACCAGTTGCTGTACTGATAGGTTTAGGCTCTAGTGAATCGAAGGTTATCTTCGTTGAGCAATAGATGCACATTATATCAATCATATATAGATGAGTGTAGACCAATTGGGGTCTAACAAATGTGTATATCGATTCCGCGTTATTACACTGTGCAGGGAGAGTAGAAGCTGTTCTAAGATTATATTGAGGAGATTGAAGGTATGGAATAATACAATGTTCATATCTTGAAGGAAGACAGGAATTGTGTTATGAATTTGTTAAGTCTACTATAAGTCCGTTAATGCCGTTGCTGTATATACCCACGATCGATTCCTTCCACAAATCTTTCCTCTGTTCTTAATCTACCAACCGGGAACACTATCCAGATACCTTGCATCATCTAGAATTGATGATTCACATGATCATATGAGTAAAGCTCTAGACTACAACACAACGTAGATAATGTCTCAGTATGTGTATAACTAGGACATTCAAGTAATGGATGCATGATTAACTAATTTATGAATGGCAACTTAGTTAGTCAACATAAAGATTACAACTGGGACGTCATAAAAATGCCTTATCCTAGCAGATCGGTTGCATTAACCCTGTTGTGACCACTCTGGAGTCATATTACCTAATATGTACAATCATATATTTCGATAATCTCGTATTTCTTAACCACAAGTTATGTTTTTCTACCAAACAAGGGTCGGTGACTGAATTTTTGCTGTGTCTTATTTATCCTCAGTTTCTGCTATTCTAATTTGGATCAAAATCTTATTAAATATAGGAGTTAGCGGTGGTAGCATACATTGTGTATGTTTTCAGTGTCTAGTAACTATATAGTACCGGTGAACTAATACATAGATTAATGAACGTCTACCCCGTATCATAGGTTATATGAATAGGAAAAACTGAATTGGTTCTTTGTAGAGTTAGTAGTTAGTTGTCACAACAAGTATGTTCTTTTTATCAAATCTGTATAAATACATATAATGGCTTTGAAATGCAACTATCATTACAGTTTGTTATCCTCTTTGTTTGACAGGCAGGGAAGCATAAATCTTGTAGGCTCGGACCATTGTGTTTCGACCCAGTCTACCACTATGGGAAGATAAAGATGAAAAGCGGTATGGTGAAAAAATAATATTTCAAAAAAACGAAATCTGGGAGTGAAAGGTATGGGATAATAGTAGGCTAATAATTTGAGGAAAAGTAATGTATTTGTGTTATTGTGACTAATTTCAAGCCACATTATTTCAAGTTTCTGATCACAGAATACAATGATCTCTCTGGCAACAAGAAAGACTATGCTGCCTGACATACTTAGACTGCCAGTAACTTCATGAATTGGTGCCCTGTTCAAGTCTAGTCACACCTTAGTTTTTTGAATCAACTCCTTTGATAACCGATGTAATGCCTCGGGGGGGATATTACTGGGGATGTCTAGCACATCACTCCAACTACCTCATTTGGTAACGGCTAGCAATAGCATCAGTCAATTTGCTATCTGTGCATAATAATCTACGTCTTATTTCGTTATTGCTTATTTAGTGATTCATGTGTACAAACTACACACCAATGCTGTAAAATGAATATTAATCAATTTTACCTTTTCTGTTCTGGTCCTAGAGTTGTATGGGAACCAATGTTAAAAAGTGTTTCGGTTATTTGAGTTTCATTATTTTTACTGCACTGTGTCGCATCACAAAGCAGAATTCAACTGTCTGAAGTAAATTACTTTCTGGAGAAACCAAAAGTTAACCAACCTATTAAAAGTAACCAAAATATTTTTGTATGTAAGTGTCTATCAACGTCAATCTTTTTTAGTTTGTAAGGTTTACGTGGGGTATATATGATTCATCATTTCATACATAACGTTCGACAAGTCTGTCTCTGGATTTTTGAATGTGTCCCTCATGCTCATAAGTAATGAAAAGATGGAGTATAAGCGGCTCTTTCCTTTCTTATTTGTTTGGCACTGGGATTATGATTAATGTTAATAAAGTGTGTGGAAGAATTTACCTCATTTCATTCAACCTGATAGTTTTGGGATTTCATACACATATCTAACCACCACCAACTCTGGTACTAGTTGACACAGGAGTAGGTTGGAGGAAAACTAGGGATTGGGAGGTCAGGACATGTGATCCGTTATTGACTATTGCGATAAGCCGTAGTAAATTTACATTCATTCTCTACATTCTTCTGAATTTTGGTTTTGGCGTCGTTACACAGTTTGTATTTTTCAACTTCATTTGTCCCTTTGAAATTATATCTCTCATGTTAAACTCTTCATTGTATTCGGGATTGATTTTCCTTATAAACTTCAAAGCAGGTCATACGTTGGTTACGATCAACTCATTAAATCTATTGTATCTGTTGGGAATTTACCTTTTTAATTACAATATAACCAGTAGAATCGACTTGAACATGCTGATGCTATTTATGTGTAAAACATTAGTACAATCACCTTTTTTACTGAGACCGTTTAATTAATTCCTAGTTTCTTGATTACTTTAGATAATTCTTCGCTTCTTTCTTTACCATCACCTAGTTCTAAAATCTCGAACGACTTGTTATTTTTCCAGAATTAAGAGTCACCTTTTTTATTGTATGGTAGTAATCCAAGAGATTTGATGAGGTTTGTTATGTGAAAACTGTTCAGTGATGAATTAAAGCAATGTAAGTTTTCTTATTTTAAGCGACATTTTTTAAATTTTAAGTAGAGTTGGATGGTGACTAACAGTGGAATCAAAGACCCGCGTTTCGCCTTATTTGGGACTCATCAGCTGAGTGTACCTGCATCCCAGAATTGATTTCCACTCTAGGACTTGAACCTAGTACGGTTCACATCAAACTCCATCTCGTTATCCACTTAGCTACTGAGTCAAGATTGCCACTGGCTTGTACAATGAGGTGTCCTGAGTTCCACCGACAACCACCGACCATCTCTGCTTAAAATGCATGTGACTTAATGGCAATATCAAGATAATCCGCATAAGATCCACATATGCCAAAAGTGACTGATCATTTGCAGTCCTAATCAACAATGGTAAGATCCAAACAACTGGTATATCTAAATTAATACTTTTCACATTGAGATCATATATTTAATATCTTTTGATAATTGCTTTAATCTTTTAGAGAATTTTTAAAAAATTCGTCTAACTGTTGATAATAATTCAAACTTAAGCACATTAAAAAATGGACCAATCACGAATGTTACTAGTTAACATATTTTGCATATTCTTTTCAATAGTCTAATTATCCGCTGAATACTAGTTAATTGTTAAGTAATTTTATGCAAGGCTAAACAGTAGATTTACATATGATTGACTGTATTTTATGTGGACAGCAAATAAATATATCGACAACGATTGAGTTAAGAGATATCTTACATTTAGGACTATGGAAAAATATCATAGTAGAACGTTTTAGTTAATCCTCACTATAAAATTTAGGATCATGAATCAGGTCAACAGGCGAGACAATAAAAATAAATAATGGAGACAACAATAGGTTAAAGGTCAACAGCAACCAACCAGAGTCAAGGTCGATAGGACTACCTGTCAGTCATTTATAGAGTAATTTGAATACTCCACTCCTACCTAAAGTTTATTCGGATGACTTTGTTCAGAAGAACAGTGGAAACTGCACGATTAAACTATTCAGCTCAGAGAACGAAACTCCATAAGAATTATCTATTGTAGTTGCGAAACTTTTACATCATCTCAAAATAAATTAATTAACCAACGAATTATTACTCAGGCCTTTTATTCTCCATTTTTAACCTTCATCCACCAGACTAAAAGAATTTTCATAGTTGAAAGCGTGAGTCAATTGAAGCTAGACCACCAGGGAAAACCTGGAAGCACTGGACGGCCGTTTCGTCCTATTGTGGGACTCCTCAGCAGTGCTCATCCACGACCTCGCCTCGC
>NC_031498.1:10382217-10386940 GCF_000237925.1 Schistosoma mansoni
TATATATATATATATATATATAATTTTGATTATTATATACTCAGATACACTAATCTATGATTAGTAACACCCCTACATAGTCTAAACACCGTTCATTCTGATGTTTTTGGGTAAATCGGAATGTATGTGTCATAGTCCGTTCGTAGTGCGCATTCCAGAATAAATTTTTGTTAATGTTAGAAATTGAAACTCAGTTGTTGAGAGATGTAAACCGTTCATATAAGTGCTTTCATTTGAATGTTTGTTTAAATTCAACTCAAATTAAAAAGAACCCAGTATTAGGGCTGACAATCTAAAGTCCATCCGTCATGTATAACTACAAATTACATAATCGCCACAACCCCGTATACTGACAGTTATTATTAATAATAAAGTTCACTGCGTTGTCGCCATTATTGTATGCATCATATCAATAATTCAGTAGCTAAGATCAAATTTAATAAACTAAACACTCATTCAAGAAAAGTGTCAAATGAATTGTTAAAATAAAATTCATTCTCAAGACATAGGTGTACATACATAGTTTTCCTTGTGATCATTAAAACACGTCATCCAATTTTAACATTAATGTAAATAATATTCTTAAACAAAGATGGATAGTGGCTAGCAGTGGAATCCAGGATGCGCGTTTCGTCCTATTTGGGACTCGTCAGCTGGATGTACTTGCATCTTACAGTTGATGTTCACTCTGGGACTCGAACCCAGTACCGTCCTGGATTCCACTGCTAGCCACTATCCATCTTTGCTTATAATGCTGTGAATTAAGGTAATATCGAGGCAATAAGCACAGTATGCACATATACCAATTAGAGACTGACCAGTTGTAGTCCTAAACATCAATGGGGAGATTCAAACAAACAATACTGACTATATTTTCAATTTTATTTACTAAATATAACTCACATTATTGTCCATGAAATCCGATTGTGGATTTTCAGTGAATTTAACTATCATTTCATTATCAATCAGCTTTATCAAATTTATTTTCCACCATTACAAACAGTACTAGTCCATTTTTATCTTAAGAATATTATTAAAATATTATTTAATATATATGCTTTTTATTTCCTACAACTACGAAAAGCGATTAAAAGGTCATATGTATCATATGTGGTGAACGAGAATATAGGTGGGGACAACAGATTGTATTTGAACAAAAGATTACAGAATCTCTTGGTAAAATGTAAGAACCATACACTGAATACTTCATTTGCAAATGTACATCATTTTTCGTTCACATTTTGTATGATTCTTCTTATTTGCAATCCTTTTCTATACTCTTCAGCCTGATGTTCTTAATCTTCTGCTGCCAGAGTTTCTACTTCCTACTGGTGTTACATACTATTTATGTCGATAGACATAAGTGGCTTACGTCACATATTTATTCATATATATTAATCATTAGATTGTTTCTATTGTTGGCGGGATTTAGTTAAAAATAACCACTGAAAAATAGGGTCCCCCTACGACTCCACCCAAGACCATCAGGTCTTGCAGTTAGTGAACTACATACTGCCAGTTGAGTCGATGACCAGTTGTCTGAAACCTCAACTTCAATCTGTTGGCTACATAGAGTAACTTATCAACATTAGTGAGCTAATTCCCTATTTCTAATGTGGTTGAAGTTTACCAGCAATAACTTTTAGAATATTAATCTGAAAACTAGTCACTGATAAACATAGTTATTGTTTGATCGGCATACGTCTGAAGACAGTTTTTGTCACGTGATAATGTTGTTTGAAAGCCAGTGAATACGAGGAAGCACTAGCTTTCACAATAAATTTAGTGTTAGAGAGCTTCTTATTGGGTCATTGAAACTATTGATAAAACATTATTATTGATAAGGTTTTGAATTGTCTCGTTGTCGATATTTAGGCCTGAACTTTGATCAGTCTTTGTAGGTGTCTATGCATCCTGTGTAGATTTCCCTGTTACACCCACTTTATTACAGATTTTAAAGAATTGGTGGATATTCGAGACACGTGTTGGTGTTCTCATAGAAGTTTCAAGCCACCACCTTTCGCATAAAACGCCTAATACAGTATCCGCTGAACTACTGAGTTTGGTTAGCTACAAACCTTTGGTAATAATGATATGAACATCTTACGTACTGAATAACAGTTGATAAGAACATCAACGCTGGGATATAGGTGTATCCAAATGACGAGTCCTAGATAAAAGTTCATGTAAATCTTGGATGATATTGTTAGTCATAATTCATCTATTTTACAAAATATTAAAAAAAGAGATCACCGTAATTCTTTGACTTTTTTGAAACATCATCATTAATAAGGAATGTTATCAAATATTCCATGTGAAAGGTTTTCAAGTATTCCATGTGAAACTGCTGATTATAGACCAATATTTGTATTTTTTTGAAATATAGTTCATCTGTCGACATTTTTGCTTGTGCACTAATTATATTTATCATCAAAAAGTAAAATTATGTCTTCCTTTTTTAAGAAAAAAAATACACTAGAGAAAAATCACAAGTAGTAACATAAATGTAAAAATTGTAAGATTGAAATGACGTACTCATCAGATATGTTTCAAACACTTGGTGTGTTGAAAAAAAGTTTCTGGTGAAAGTGGACTGAAAATCGGATTTGTTTTTTTTGTTTATCATTTTACTTCAAATAATATTCTTATGTTTGCTCTTGTTCTTTTTCTAATTATCTTTTAGTAAACAAAACGGTAAGTTGATGAGTGAAGATGGATAGTGGCTAGCAGTGGAATCCAGGATGCGCGTTTCGTCCTATTTGGGACTCGTTAGCTGGATGTACCTGCATCTTACAGTTGATGTTCACTCTGGGACTCGAACCCAGTACCTTTCGTTTCAAACGCCATCGCGTTATCCACTCAGCTACCGAGTCCTGATAGCCACTTGCTTGTGCAATGGGGTGAAGTTTAAATTCACTTAGTATTACTTGTTTGAATCTTCCCATTGATGTTTAGGACTGCAACTGGTCAGTCTCTTATTGACTGCTAGTCACTATCCATCTTTGCTTAGAATTCTCCTATCTCATACACACGAACAAATACAAAGGAAGACAACTAATGTAACAGCAGCCTCTGCATCAATAGGCCTCAACATACACAAAGGAAAAAGCAAGATTTTCAAATACAACACAGAGAACACCAGCTCAATCACACTTGATGGCGAAACTCTGGAAGAGGTGGAAACATTTACTTACCTGGGAAGCATTATTGATGAAGAAGGAGGATCTGATGAAGACGTAAAGGCGAGGATTGACATAGCAAGGGCAGAATTTCTACAATTGAAGAACATATGGAACTCAAAACAACTGTCAACTAACTTCAAAGTGAGAATTTTCAATATGAACGTCAAAACAATCCTACTGTACGGAGCTGAAACGTGGAGAACTACTACATCCGTCGTCAAGAAGGTACAAGTATTTATAAACAATTATCTACGCAAAATACTTAACATTCACAGGCCGGATACTATCAGCAACAGTGCTTTGTAGGAGAGGAGAAACCAGATTCAAGCTGAAGAGAAAGTTAGGGAAAGATGTTGGAGGTGGACAGGAAATACATTGAGGAAACCACCAAACTTCATCACGAGACAATCCCTAACTTGGAATCCGGAAGGGAAGCGGAAAAGAGGAAGGCTGAAAAACACATTACGCTGGGAAATAGAAGCAGATATGAAAAGGATGAATAACAACTGGAAAGAACTGGAAAGGATTGCCCAGGACAGGGTTGGATGGAGAAAACTGGTATGCGGCCTCTGCTCCTCCATGAGGGGTAACAGGCGTAAGTAAGTGAGTAAGTCTATCTGTATACAATTGTACATAGCCAGTAGTTTCTATAATTCAAATTGACTAAGTAAATAAAGACTAACTTTCAAAAATAAACTAAATCAAGTATTGTGGTTACTATCTCTTCAATGAAATTCTAATGTTAAGTTTATAGTTTGACTAAGAATATATTTGAAATTGTATAACAAGCTAAAAAGTATGATTTAATGATGTATGTACTGTAAACAATTGAAAAAAATTTATGTATGCAAATAAAATCAAATTCATTTTATGTGATATGGTCATGTTGACCAAGGCTAATCGTTTTTTTGTTTGTTTGTTTGTTGGTTGATCATTATGTTATACATTAATGTTTGTCTAGAGATATTGAGGTCATAAGAAATGTTAAAATGTACTTTTTGGCGAACTAAAATATTCGTTTTATTTCAAATTAAATTTTTTTTATTATCTTAATGTATATTAAGTCTAATATTATAAAACACTGAGAAAATATCAGAAGGGGTTTTGTGGAGATTTAGTATTTTCATAGTTGAAAGCGTGAGTTAATTGAAGCTAGACCACCAGGGAAAACCTGGAAGCACTGGACGGCCGTTTCGTCCTATTGTGGGACTCCTTAGCAGTGCTCATCCACGACCTCGCCTCGTGAGATTCGAACCCAGAACCTATCAGTCTCGCGACAGAGTTCTTAACCGATAGACCACTGAGTCGACATCCGATGGTGTTTATGTCTAACTCCAATCAATCCACGAAGTTGAGCAACCGTTCATTAATTGTCTTCAGTGAGTTGGTAACTCACAACAGACGTGGATTGAACTCCACTGGTCACTGCTTCTCACTAGAACTCCTGGATTTACCTCTCGAAGTCAGTCACTAGTGAGCATATGATTATTATCATTATCAGAAGGGGTTTTGTGGAGATTTAGTATTTTAATAGTTGAGCG
>NC_031498.1:10387140-10472367 GCF_000237925.1 Schistosoma mansoni
CGGCCGTCCAGTGCTTCCAGGTTTTCCCTGGTGGTCTAGCTTCAATTGACTCACGCTTTCAACTGAGAAAAATATGTTAGATTATTACCATTGAAGTAACTGCTTTTGTAAATTCGGTGTTCATCTTGCTGTGCTAATGAAGTGTGCCAACTTGAACCGATGCATATATGTGCCTGCTCTTACGTTGTAGCTGACTGAACTGACTGACTGATACTATGAAGATCAATGTTTGAAAACTTTAAAATGATTAATTAGACTGTAATTTTAAAAAGAACTAATTGAATGTACTGTATATTTGGTAGAACAAAGTCATCTAATATTTTTCGCATTACAAATTGTAATATCTAACAATAAACAATGAGATAATTGTTTAATAAAGAAACGGCTATTACCTTGAACATATATCCTATGGAGTGCTGTTAAAATTTCATATTTAAACTACTTCAATTCTGATGAAATTGTTAGATAACATTTAATGTATTACCACTTAATTATTGTTAATCTCAGATTTTCACAAATGAATCATGGTTACATGTTCATTGGTTTATGAATTCATAAATATCCCATAATACTGAAGTCATATTTCTTAGTCTCGGTATTTTATTTTACAATTCTTAGTTGCTATATAGATTCTTATTAAAGATCCAATGGATAATTTATTTTATGAAGTAAGGGTAGACCAATTAACTTTTACAGTTTAAACATCAAAATAGACTGTCTTAGAGCAGAACAAATTAACACATTGATGATTTAAGATTTATTTTTTGTGGACCAAAGAACAAAGAACACATTACGCCGAGAAATGGAGACACACATGAGAAGAATGAACAAAAGTTGGATAGAACTAAAAAGGAAGGCTCAGGACAGAGTGGGTTGAAGAATGCTGGTCGGCGGCCTATGCTCCATTGGGAGTAACGGGCGAAAGTAGGCAAGTAAGTAAGTTTTGAGGATATGAGTTATGAATTTTTAGTCCTCTTGATCAATCTTTCAAAATATAAACATTTGTTGTGACTTTTATCAAAGTGAATGAATAATTAATTGTTTTTCATATGTTACTATTCCAAACTTACACTACATTGGCAACTCTAAAGTGAATTTCAAAGAGTAATTATTAGTAATAAATGTTAAACTCTTTTGGAAATTTGATAACTGATCAAATTCTTCAAGTTCACCGAGATTAAACAAAATTGATCACATAAAATAATATAGAACTAGACTACAATGTCAAGCCAACTAGATTCGAAATATCGTCTGTAAGATTCTGTTCCACATTTCAAAAATTATGATTGACTTGGATTATTAAAGATCTGATCTGAAAAACATATTAAGTGCAGTAAAACTGATTTATACATGCTAATAGTTTAATTATTCTTAGGTTGTTTATTTAACTACACCTGCATTATATCTAGGGTTACAGTCGGTCTCAAGTCCGGGTAAAGGACGAGGTTTGGATGTGGAGTTAGCAACCCCATCCCGTAGACCACAACCTTACTAAACAAACTCTACCCGAGTAAATAATTTTAACCGTTTAAACTCTGTCCTGACACCTGAAGGGTCTTCATTCAGAAGAATCATGAAGCCTCATGTTGAAAGCCAAGATTCTTTGGAAATCGCGAGGCCGATTCCCCTTCTAACAACCACAGCAACAAATTATATAGATTTATGGAATATCCAGACAATGTGGGAGATCAGGAGAACCAACCAAATAGCTGTGGAAACGAAGAGATACAACTTGACAGTACTCGGGATAAGTGTAAGTCATTGAACCCAAGCTAGACAGAAAAGAATGGATTCGGGAGAGTTGCTGCAGTATTCAGGTCATGAATAAGAAAATGCTCCGCACACTCACAGAGTTGCTCTGATGTTGTTCAAAGAAGCACGTAAAGCACTTGTGAAGTGGGAATCTTATAGATCCATAATCATCGAAGCATGATTCAAAACAAAGGAGTGAATCGCAATAAATGTTATCCAGTATTACGCACAGGCCTGACAAGCCTGCTTTCTCTCAGAATTTCTCTTTCGTCTGGCCGTTGAATAGATTATGAAGACCTCCCATCCGAGAGGAAACACGGAATTCAATGGACAGGCTGGATGCAACTAGACGATTTGGACTTCGCAGATGACTTAGCTATCCTATCCCATACACATGTAAAAAATTAAAATGGAGACAGACAGTGTATCAACAGTCTCTACACCAGTAGGCCTTAACATACACAAGGGAAAAACCATGATTCTTAAGTACAACACAGGGAACACTAACACAATCAAACTTGATGGAGAAACTCTGGAAGAATTAGAAACTCCTACATATCTGGGTAACATCACTGACGAGCAAGGAGGATCTGATGCAAACGTGAAGGCAAGGCTAGGCAAAGCAAGGAAAGGATTTTCATAATTGAGGAACATATGGGAATCAAAAAATTGTCTTCAAGTCAACATCAAGATCAGAACCTTCAATAAGAACGTCAAGACACTGAGTTATATTTTACGGAGCTGAAACTTGGATAACTACCACAATAATCAGCAAAAAAGCACGAGCGTGTATAAACAGTTGTCTACGAAAGATACTCGATGTCCGTTGACCGGATACAATCAGCAACAGCCTACTGTGGGAGAGGACAAACCAGTTTCCGACTAAAGAGAGGATTAGGAAAAGACGTTGCAAGTGGATAGGACATACATTGTGGAAATCGTCAAATTATATCACGAAGGAAGCCCTGACTTGGAATCCTAAAGGGAAACCGAAATGAGGAAGGCCAAAGAACATATTTCGTTGAGAATTGGAGGCAGACATTCGAAGAATGAATTGCAACTGGAAACGACTGGAAAGGATTGTCCATGACAGGGTTGTATGAAGAATGCTGGTAGGCGACATATGCTCCTGCATGAGGAGTAACAGGCTTAAGTCATGTTGTATTTTTGATGTTATAACAGGAACTGGATTTCACAATATTTCTTTACACTTAAGCTGGACTTCTTAAATGGATGCACTTCAGTTTGTGCTGGCGATCCTAGTGATACTGAACTTTAATACTTATTCATTTCAAACAGTAAAGTATTTGTACTGAAATATTAAGAGACAGTAGTAACTGTTTGTTTAATATATACATACCCTAGTGAGACTTATATTATTAATGATATTGATAGAAGTTACTCCTGTAACAAAATATGTATCAGGAGGTAACCATATAACAATGAATTTTTTATTCATTGATGTCGTTTTATTGACCCATGACCTAATGTGCTTACAAACAAATTTGATAATACACTGAGTCAGGTAAAATCTGTGGTCAAATAAATGATTTAGAGTAAAACTAAGTTTCTGACGAAAACATATTTTAATTTGGCCATTGGAAAGCTAAATTTAAGTTCATAAAATTTATTACTAATGTTCCTTTTTTAGGTACTTTACATTTTGATAAATGATTATTTACGGGATTCACTTCATTAGCTAACAAGGAACATGAAGGCCTCAGGAACATTTAGAAAGTTACTGGATATCTCAGCTCATTATAGTTTTATTAAATGGATAAATGAATTCAAAACCACTAAAGTATATACTGGAGAAGTAACATATGTCCAGACATTTAGTTAGTTTCAGAGTCCGAATAGCTCAGCAGTAATGTCTCCAACAGTAAAGTTTGTCGACACAAACTCGAACCCAAAGAGGAGTACTAGTTCCATTAAAGGCACAAGTACACCTTACTAATGGATGTCAAATGGTATGAAAACTAGGTTCACGGTTTTTTATTAACTATGTTTAATCAGCTAACATCTCGATATAATACATGTAATGTTGAATGACTTAGACTAGCTGTCACATTGCAATTTAATCGATAAAATTCGACCTAGACTAAAGGACAAGACAAACATAACACACTGGTCACTATTCAGTGTTTAACCAATTGTAGAATAAATCTTATTATTACTCCTTGAATTTCAAAATATTTAGAACAATAATTCACAAAACGAAAAATTAAATTCATTTGAGCTAATTAAGTAAAACACTCCGTTTCGAAAGATACGGAGATTTTTGGTAATTTTTGATACATAGTTGAAATCATGAGTCAATTGCAGTTAGACCACCATGGAAAACCTGGAAGCACTGGACGGCCTTTCCGTCCTATTGTGGGACTCCTCAGCAGTGCGCATCCACGATCCCGCCTCGCGAGATTCAAACCCAGGACCTACCAGTCTCGCGCGCGAGCACTTAACCGACAGACCACTGAGCCGGCATCCGATGGTGTTAGTGTCTAACTCCAACCAATTCACGAAATTGAGCAACCATTTCACCAATGTCTTCAGCGAGTTTATATCTCCCAACAGACCGGGTCGAAGCGGCGGTCCAGTGCATCCGGGTTTTCCATGGTGGTCTAGCTTCAATTGACTTATGAATTCAACTATATATAAAAAAGATACTATATAAGTTTGGATAAAACTATTCATCAAAAAGCTAATCTGTTGGATTTTTTTCGGATTAATTAATATTTACTTAGGTCATAATGCATATACTAATGAAATAGTAGTTTTTCTTTTTCTTAATATTATCAAGCAGAATATTATTATTCAATGGATGATCTAAACTTTATATCATTTGATTCATTTCAATTCATATAGTACATTAGTCCGTTTTGGTTTCGCATTTTCTGTTTATCAAATTTATGTTATTTCAACCAAGGTCACAGATAACTGTATCTTCCAATATTTTTGATAAAAACAAATATCTTAAATTTTGATATGATTTGTAATCTTGACTTTAGTTAAGTATAAAAGTTTTTTTAAACTGAAGTTATTGCCCCCAAATACTCTGGTACGGCTAAGAGTGGGGAGGGTCCGTTTTCCCTCTCGAAATGCTCTCACATGGCCACATGTAAAGAGCCTCTGCCAGGACAGTCCTACTCACTGCCTTCTCGTGGCGGGGGTATTGTTTACGAAATTGAGAGGACGAAAAGCGAATGTCCGGCGCTTTAACCGGGTTGGTGGAAACGGAAAGTCCACCTAGGGGAGTTGGAAAACCCTGATTCAAAACCAATGATGCACATGGGCTGGCTCCAGTATCCTGAGGGAACAAATTGCGTATGAATCAATCATTGGTCATCAGCTACCATGGGACTGCCTCTCTTAACATTGCCCCACTGCCTTGTGGATCAAATCTTTAGATCGAAGGCTCTGAGTGTGGCCCCCTAAGAAAACCACCTGTTTCGGTTTGGGCAGCCGGGCTGTATAACAGCCCTCACACAAATCAAATGAGATTTGTGTGGCGCATATATATCTGGTTCACCTTTGTACCAATATTCATGTGTTTAAATAAATAAATAAAGTTATTAATGGTTATAAGGAAAAAAGAATATATATAACATTTCGAAGAAAAATTATTCTCTATTATGGATATAAAAATATTCATGATCAAATAAATTATTAATCTTTGTTTGAAGTCTCGATTCTGTTTTGAAATATGTACACTACAAATTGTGTTTATGAAAATATTTATGATTGAGTATCTATAAACTGGAAAGCATTGCCCAGGACAGAGTTGGATAGAGAATGCTGGTGGGCGGCATGTGCTCCTTCACGAGGGGTAACAGGTATAAGTAAGTATCCATCAACTGAAGAATGTATCTACAAGATTCATAATATTGTTTGGTTGAATTCAAGTCATATGAAACCAGAACCTTAATATCTAGATAGTTCTACAATTACAGAAAAACTACCTAGGTGCTGATGATGAGCTTCATTATAAGCTAATAGAACTTTCATTTAATCCATGGATCATCTTGATCTGAATGATAAGTGATATTTATTGATGTAATCAGTTTTGAACAACACATATTTTACTACAAAACACTTTTATCATTTTCAGTTTACATTTAATAGATTCAGGTTTATTAATTCTATAAGTATGACGATTATTTTCATCCCATTTCTAAGTCCCAAACAAAAACTTAGCTAAGTTTGAAACTTTCAAGAATCTATTAACTTCTCAATATTGTCGTTTTAGTTTTTCGATCTAGTAACTAGGACAATTTATTTCAATTTTTCGAGATTATTAATTAAATTTACAATTATGGTCAAACTGTACAACCTTAAGCTTTAAAATGATTAATGGTTACTTGTGAGCCAATGTATTGTTTTCGTTGATTGACCATGTCAACTTCAATAATTTAACAAGTACCATGGTATATTTCCGAAAAACGTCAATATGAAGTATTGAGTCAGCTAAAGATTAAACAACTGTTAGTCAGATCTTTTTCCTATCTACTGATTGGAGTTATTAATGAATAGTTTGAAAAGTTATGTATGATCAGGAATCCTGAAGGGAAGCAGAAAAGAGGAAAGCCAAAGAACACATTACGCCGAGAAATAGAAGCACATATGAAAAGAATGAATAAAAACTGGAAAAGATTACCTAGGACAAGGTCGGATGGAGAATGCTGGTGGGCTGCCTATGTTCCTCCATGAGGGGTAACAGGCTTAAAAAGAAGAATGTATGATCAATTCAAAAATGTTTCTCAATCAAAATTAATGTGATTCACATGAGAATTGAAAAGAGTATGACCTTTCTCTATATTACAAGTTGATTAAAGTTTCACATTTCAGTTATTCTAATTACACTTATTATTATCATTGTTTTAATTTTGAGTTTGATCTAAAAAAAAACTAGACTACATTCTAAAAAAGAAACAACCTGACAACCTAACATTATGACCATTATACTTTGTCTGAATTTTTGTAGTTTAAAGGTGAAACGAGTGTATGTTGACTAATTATGTGAAAGTCACATAGAATATTATATTAAAGCATAATAATTAGGGGAACTTGTTAAATGTGATTATTATTTGATAAAAGAAATTATAATTTAATTAGATCTGTACAATTTATTCAGTAAATAAAGTAATAATAATCACAACAACAAAAAAAGAGTTCTATTTCATTAGTTTTGATTTCTCTAGATGAAATAGTTTAGTTGTGAACTTTTCATCATTATTTTGAAAATAATCTAATTCACTTTTACGTGAAGTTTGCGCTGATGATGTCGTTCAGAAGGACGATGAAAGCTCCACGACCAAACTATCCAGCTCAGAGAACAAAAGTCCATAGAAAAAAATTCACTTTTATTTAATATGATAAGAGTAATGAAAAATAATTGTTTTTTAAATTTTTATTTAACAAAGATATAGAATAAACTTTCAAAGTATTAAAATATTATCATGAGTATAGAGACTCTTGGAGATTGTAATGATTTTAACAGCTGAATTCATGAGTCATTCTAAGCTAGACCACCTTGGAAAACCTGAAAGTATTGTATGGCCAACTAATTCTAGTATGGAATCCCTCAACAGTGTACACTCACGATTCCGCACATGAGTTTCGAACCTAAGACCTTTAGTCTCACGCGAGAACACTTAACCTTTAGACTATTGAGAAGAAATTCAACGGTGTTAATGTTCAGCTTCAATCGATCCAGTGCTTCCAGGTTTTTAGTGGTAGTCTAGCTTGGATAAACTTGTGAACGGAACTGTTAAAATATTATTACTTTAGCAATGACAGGTTAATATATTATAATGCTAATTTGTCATACAGAAACTTTAAAAAAAGTGATTTTTAGCTAAATGTTAACTAGAAATAAAAACATTAGGACTTTGTTTTATTAAAGGATAATTTTAGAAATCATTTTGAATGATTACACTTTTCAGGTAAAATTTAAGATGAAAGGTTGATACATTAATGACTTCAATCTTATTATTAAAAATTATGTCTCTAAGATGAATAGAATAACAACATAATTTTATAACAAAAAAAGGTAATATTAGTAGACTAACATGTAATAATTAGACATAGATTGATTTGGTTATAGAAGAAATTAAATCACTCAAGTGGATAACGCGATGACGTTTGAAGTGAGAGGTACTGGGTTCGAGTCCCAGAGTGAACATCAACTCTGAGATGCAGGTACATCCAGCGGACAAATGCGGAATAGGACGAAACGCGCGTCCTGTATTCCACTGCTAGCCACTATCCATCTTTGCTTACAATGCTTGTGAATTAAGGCCATATCGAGGCAATACGCACAGTATGCACATATGTCAATAAGAGACTGATCAATTGCAGTCCTAAATATTAATGGGAAGATTCAAACAAACAATACTAAATGAATTTAATATACATAAATATTTGTTTATTACTAAACTTCAGTGTTATTTCACTTGATAATGAGTTTAATTATGTGTGGGAAAAATTGGGATTTATAATCAGTTGGATACAATAATTTTGAACTTTATTTAGTACTGACTGGTTATGAGCTAAAGCAAAATTAGTCTGGGGGGGGGTAAAACACTTTCAAAATATCAAATGTCATATATTTATAAAGTGTGTAAATTTTTCAATTTTTTAATTCATTCATCATAGTCATTTAGTAATGTGCGAGTAAAACTTCAAATTTTAATAAAATTTTACTAACATATCTAAGAAATTTAGTTGTATATTACCTTTGATTTTAGTTAACATAACTGGATATAGCACACCTATAACAAAACTGAATTCGTTTGTTATATCATTTATGGATTTATTTATTTTTATGGGGAATCGCTTAGATAATTTCTTTATGACACTATTTGAAACCACCATTTGACTCATGATTTCAACTATAAAATTACTAAAATCTCCACAAAAACCTCCTTTCTGACAAGAATCATATGCTCACTAGTGACTGGCTTCAAGAGATATTTCCTGGAGTTCTAGTGAGAAGCAGTGACTAGTGGAGTTCAACCGGTTCTGTTGGGAGATAGTAACTCACTGAAGACAATGATGGACGGTTGTTCAATTTCGTGGATTGGTTGAAGTTAGACATTAACACTGTGGTCTAGAAGTTAAGCGTTCGTGCACGAGCTCGTAGGTCCTGGTTTCAGATCGCACGAGTGGGATCGTGGATGCTCACTTCTGGGGAGTTCCATACGAGGATGAAACAACCATCCAGTACTTCCAGGTTTTCCATGGTAGTCTAGCTTTAATCGACTCATAAATTCAACTATCAAATAAAGAATAATTGAATTGGAAGAATAAAATAAAGTCATTATAATTTCAAACCTTCTCATCAGCTACAAATAGACTAAAGTTTTAAATTGTATTATTTTCCTACACATAATTTTACATACTTTAATCAGCTTAATTGAGATTGATGTTTGAAAATGAGATTTAAAAAAAATAAAATCATATTTATCAAGTGAACAAGTTGTATGAAATTTCGTATTCACTTTTTTGTTCTGTTTTTTTTAAATGTGTTTTTTTTTCTGTTTAAAATCGAAATAGACTACTTATACAATTTTGTTTTAGTATCATTTAGATCAAGAAGAGAATATTAAGTGATGTATAAACTATTTCTGTCTATTTACATTCTTTTATAAGTAGGAAATACATTAATCTTTCACCTTCGATACATCACTTCAAAATACAGACTATACATTCATTAACTGAGTTAACATAAAACTATAAACTTGGACTATTCAATAAATCTGTATTAAATCTAGGTTACTATCTAAATAAACTGTAGTTTCGGTACCAAATTGTGTGTGTATGTGTGTCTTAATAAAGTCATAAGGAGTAAATTCGAAAGCAGTTGGTGTATTAAGTCATATTAGGAATTATCTTGTTTTACATGTAGTCTTGAAATTATAATAAACTTAATAGTAATGGTTCTATATGAGTTTAGCTGTATAAAAGTCTAAAACATTAGGGCTTTGTAAAACAACTTATTTCTTAAAAGAAATATAATTAAACTTATATTTTATCAAATGTCGGACATTGGATCACTGATAGATAGAATAAAAGAACTTGGATAATCATTCTGATAAACCTTAATCATTCCGCCAAATCTTTGAATATTTGACAACAATCATTTTATAGTTGGGAATCCATGTGGATTATTTTATCTATTTTAAGCGATTGAAAAAGATTATTTTCTTACAGTAAAGTAAGGAACATTTGTTACTTTGTAAACAGATTGTAATTTAACACTTGAATAGGAGTTAGATTGGACGCTGGTTTTCATAAGTGACTAACATTGTCTGGGAAACCAATAAAAATCAATGGACACTGAATATTGCTTTTATCTTAGTATGTGACTCCTTAGTGGTATGTCCACTTCGCATCGCCAAAGTTAATAATGATAAGCTTCTTATTTATTAACTGAATATTGATTATCTTTAGATATCAGAAAATTCTTATTGTTTAGTAACTGTAAGAAATGAACATTTATTTTCAACAGATATCCTTAAATGATGTTGATATGTGACAAGTATGAAGGGGTTAAATTTCTCGCAAGTAACTTGTACTGAACTAAAATTTATATATTTCATTCACAAGCATTTTGATGGAGTTTTGTTCTCTGAGCTGGATGGTTTGGTCGTGGGGCCTTCATCTTTATTCTGAACGACATCATCAGCACAAACTTCAGGTTGAAGTGAAGTGTACAAGTTTCTCCACATATGGTTCACAGCTTGTCCTGTGATGTTGATTGGCAATTGTTGACTTTTAGCCTGTGATTGTTTGCTTCTTTATTTTGATTGTATCTTCCGTTGATTTGATTTTTGGTCATATATTTCTCCATAATTTTTCTGATTGGATCAGATTAAGGATATTCAAATAAACAACGACGAGCTGATGATATCCTTCGATGTAATAGCCATATTCACATCAATTGAATCACGTTTAGAAAAGGAAGCTATCCCTGCTTCTAAGCAACGACACAAATCTCGCAAAATACACAAAGCTTCAACATCGAGGTTTACAGGGAAAGCTATGAACCATATGTGGAGAAACTTGTACACTTCACTTCAACCTGAAGTTTGTGCTGATGATGTCGTTCAGAATAAAGATGAAGGCCCCACGACCAAACCATCCAGCTCAGAGAACAAAACTTCATCAAATCATCCACCTGAGCTACAAATCTTCTCCACTGTCTCATTCTCAAGCATGGATGAAAATTTTATATTGTTTACTGCTTAAACGATTATTTTAGTCGTTTTTATTTAAATTGAACTAGATGTTGGCTAGAATCAATGTAAGTTATACAAACAATAGATTGTTTGACTGAATGATAAAGAAACGATGGGTAACTTTAATCGTGTGTTCACTAGTGACTAACTTCGAGAGGGAATTCTCGGAGACCTAGTAAAAAGAGGTGATCAATGGAATTCAGTCGTATCGGATGTGAAACACTTACACACCAAAGACAATGGAAGGTGGTCGTGTGACATCAAGGATTGTTATAAGCTAGACATTAATACGATTGGATGTCGGCTCAGTGGTCAAGAGGTTAAGCGTTCACACGCCAGATTGAGTGTGTTGGATTCGAATGCCGCATGCAGAATCGTCGGTGCACACTGTTGTGGAGTTCGATACTAGAATGAGATGGCTATCCAGTACTTCCATGTTTTCAATGGTAATCTAACATTGATCGGTTTATGATTTTAATAAAACTTTAAATACCTTAATTAACAAGTGAAAGTCGCCAATAATAAGATTATTTGAAACTGTACTTCATTTATGAATAAAGTAAATGATAAGTTGCTATGAATAGACAACATTCTGTAAAACATCCCCCAGTTTTAAACGATGTTAGATTCACGATCAAAATCAAATTAATTCTGCAGGTTGTTAAATGTTAACAATTAACTTTTTTTGAATGAATAAAACTGATTTAAGTTGTTGAGTGAATTTTGTATTCTGAAAGTTCTGAGATGTTTTGATGCAAACACAAAATTATTGTCATGATGACAATCCAAAACATAAGAGTGTAAAAATTATGGTAGTTATAAGCTATATTTGATGATACTAATAAATTTATAATTTGGAAGTTTGGATTAGTGTATTTACTAAGAAAAGAAACTTGTTTTCTCTAAATGTGATGAATGATACATTTTAACAGACATTCTGTATGCATGTATGCATTCTGTTTGCATGTCGACATCTTATAAGAATTTAAGAACATTTATTCAACCATTAACGATAGAACACAATCGTAAGTTGTACGTTCAGACAGAATATTCATTGAAGCAGTTTGAGAAAATTTTCGCATGGATAACACGTTGGGCGTTGGAAGCTAAAGGTTCTGGGTCTAAATCCTAGAGTGAGCATTGAGACTGGGATTCATCTACATCTAGCTGAAGAATCCGAAGTAGGATGAAACGGACTTCTTGACTTCTACTACCGACCACATACTATCTCTTTGTAAAAACCAAGTAGTATTGTTTGTAAATGAAAAAAAGAGATGTGAAGGTAGCATCAATTTAAACAATTATTTTGACATAAATGTTTATAAACTTCATGTAGTTATTTTTATAATGGAAAACATTTGTGGCTCCAATGAACGTTTTTCCCTAAACTGAGTTCTTTGAGGTGGTTGGCTTAGCTGCAAATGTTGTAAAGAAAAATAACGTACGTTTAGCAAATAAAACTACTGAATTGAAAGAATACAACGTTATCATAGGTAAATTCTTTAAAAATATTGTATATTCAAGTCCTTCATCAGCACGTAAAATATTTTAATACTTAAGTCATTCAAAACTTTATAGTTAACATCACAGAATGATCTGAGGTAAACAACCATTGAAAACTAGGAAACATTAGGCAGCTGCTTTTTACTAGCATGACGATCTTCAGCAGCATACAGCCAATAAGGATTAAATTTAGAGCCTTCGTTTAACCGTTAGACTACTGGGCTGGTATCCTATGGTTTACATATTTATGATGTTAACTATGAAATTCGAAAGTCTTCATTAACCCTCAATAGTAATGAATCTTTCATAATTGTTTGGTTAAAAAATTATTCAATGGTGTTAAAATATGCTAATTGATTTTCGAATGTTACATTTAACTTACATTTAAAACACAAGTTTTTTCTGGATAAATTTTTTTAAAAAAAGGAAGTAAATCTGGTTCAAAATGTAAATAATAAAGAAAAGAGTTCGTTTTCATTTTATGTGACACCATTTTATAATTTACATATTTTAACCAAGGTTAATTAGAAAAACAATTATGTGAATGGCTGAATAATAACCGATTGTACTACTCAATAATCTCGACACATAACATATTAACTAATTTACAAAGAAAATAATGGAGTATGTTTTTTAGGCAGTTTGCTTGAACATCTGGGCTACCTATTCCTGCTATCTAAGTATTTCAAAAAGTTATCTAATTTTGTTTGTTTTAATGCATCATTATGATTATTAATCGCATAACCTATTCAGGTGTGTTTCTGAAAAGTGTACAACCTTTCGTTGTACAAGTTACAAAAAACTTAATCAGAGATATCGTGGTTGATGGCAGGCAATATGCAGCGGAAAGAATGTACATTATTTAGATGTCAATTGACTGGACTGCTAACTTCTAACTGGCGATCACTCAATATTTATCGTCAGGATAGATCAAGAAATAAGAAACGGAAACTTGTTGAAATACATTGTGCTGAGAATTATATACTGTACCAAAAGTGTAATATTAAATAAAACTAATGATAATAATAAATAACGCTCAAGTTAAAAATTAGAACAGATGATTGATAGTTAAATAAACGGTCTAGTGTTTGTATTAAAGATAAAGGTTGTATGATTTTATTTTGACAGGATTAAAGTGGAATAGGATGTCAATGCATTTGCTCGCCCTTACTATCGTGACTTCAGATGGTGTTGTTCAATGACAAAAATGCTTAGATTAAGATTAAGAGGTTCAGATATTTGTTTGTTAAGTACAATATGACTACAGTGAAAGCCTAAATTATGTAAGTATTTAGAAAATATATTGCAAATACATTTTAACTGATAACATCGATATTGTTATTACATAATACGTAGTATTGGTCATACACCATTGAACAACGTAACTGCAAAAATGTCAACGATAAACTTTATAAAGTTGGTAAAGGGTGAATCATAGAGCCTGATGTATGTACATTTTTGAAACTATACCTTTTCCTTTCAAGCTGTCAGCCTAAGGTTTATGTGAGAAGGTTAACAAACATAGTCAGTCCTTATTTTTAAGATATATATTACGGGCTAGTCAAAATTACTATCCAGATACGCCGGAAGTTTTCAGTTAATTGTCACTTGTTTTGGTAACGAAAATGTTAAAAGCGACCTACAGTATTTTTTATAGTTAGTGGCTAACACTGAAATTCAAGACATACGTCACATTTTATTTTGGATTTGCAAGCTTGACATATTAGGATCCCAGTAATGCCACATACAATGAAAATGGAACCTAGTACAAATATTTCAAACACTAGGCCATTATCTGACAAGCTAGCAAATTACTATATATTTACATGTTTGTTTAGAAGATATGGTTCTCGCTCAAGTAGTCAGGTGGGGGGTTAGCGTGTAACACATCGTGTATTAATATCCAATTTTTGACATCGCTCATCATAACAGTTTAGCCATAGTTTGTAACAGTTCTGCCGTACAGAACCGGAATCTTTTACAGAATTAAATCTAAACCGATACAAAACAGATATCTGGTGCTCCATGATTTTTAGTGGATCTCTTAGCTGATTTATCTGTTACTGATAAAAGTTAACTTTGATATGAATGATTCTCACTAGCCATTAACCTTAACAATAGAAAGTTTTATTACAACAATTTAGAAAATATTAGGTGTTCTGACAGTTCTAACTTTACAGTCTACGATTATTTCACTGAATTTGTATTTTGTCTCTTCCATGTGGTTACGCAAACTTATTTCTATACAAAATCATTGTATTACTGACTTCTATTCAGACTACTATTATTATTTAAAATCAAAATTCACCTATGATAACTATTGTTATTGCATTCATTTTTTGATGAAAAGTTGTTGAAAGATCACTTTAAACTCTATAAGAATGAAAAGAAAAATTGACTTATGGTCAAAGAGTGCCCTTTCGATTAGTACAATTTCTATAGCGTAAATTGAGTTGTTCGTTTATTTTCTGTTATATAGTAGTACTCCGTAGTCACAGACCAATTATTGCCTTCTAATATTATGGTCTAATAGAACATAAAGCACTTATGTAATCTTTGATTGAGATCATGAATCGATCAATGTTAGACCATCGTTGAAAACATGGAAGTACTGGATGGCCATCTCATTCTAGTATCGGACTCCCCAGCAGTGTGCACCCACGATTCTGCATGTGGGATTCGAATCCACCACATTCAATCTGGCATGAGAACGCTTAACCTCTTGACCACTGAGCCGACATCCAATCGTATTAATGTCTAGCTTATAACAATCCTTGATGTCACACGACCACCTTCCATTGTCTTTGGTGTGTGTTTCACATCCGATACGACTGAATTCCATTGATCACCTCTTTTTACTAGGTCTCCGAGAATTCCCTCTCGAAGCTATTCACTAGTGAGCACATGGTAATTATCAGCATGTGGTTGTGTTCGCACAATTTTGTGTATTGATTGAAGTTAGACATTAACACCGTTGATTGCCGATCTGGTAGTCTAGACGTTAAGCGTTCACATGCAAGACTAGAAATCCTGAATTTGAATCCCGATTTCGAGATCGCGGATGTGCATTGTTGAGGAGTTCCATACCAGGGTGAGATGGTCATTCAGTAATTCCAGGTTTTCAATGGTGATCTAACATTAGTCGATTCGTGATATCAATCGAAAATCCAACAATCTCCACAACCCCATACTAGTAATTTTGTAATTGTTGAATGGGTCAAGTGATTTAGGAAAAATTTGCTGATAAATTCTTAAGCGGAACAAGTCACAGAAACATTATTTCTTCAATATTATATATTTTGTTCGAATTCCTTATGTAAATCTATTCAGTAAATAAAATAATGACCTATTGTTTGAAAGAGTAAAATAAACTTTATTTTAAGTGAGCCTTTTCAGATGCCTGAAATAAAACAGAAATCATGTTGGAATTCTGTAAATAACTACTACACACAGTAATCAACTCCATTCACTTGTGTATGGGATTATAAAACCTTGTTGGATTATTATTATTATTATGTTAAATAGGGGAACGATGAATTTTGAACAAAAACCTGTAAACCATAGTTGCAAGGTAATGTATTTCGGTTTTGAATTGCACATACGCTTGTATCATTTTATTCGTAAAAATTATTGTAGATATTCAAATTTTCATGATAGTGATAAAGTGACGATTGTTTCCTCCTAGTTGTGAGGGGGAAGAAAGGTTTATATTTGAGCTCTCAGAGTAGTTTGTACTGCTAGTGTAACCTGCTCGACGAGAGCAAGTGAACTGGTAGATGATCATTGGAGTGACTCAAAACAACAATTTATCTTTGAAACCTCCTTAAGTGTTTCTTACTGGAGAAAATAATTTGAAGTTCTTCTGACACAGGTTGTATTAGCCGTACAAAGCGCGCACTCGGTAAACGAATATCCGCTCGCTACTCTGCATGGCTCTTGATGATCTTTGATAACTTTGCCAAATAGTGCATTCCGTTTTTTGCTCAATATTGGAAATCTTT
The DNA here is from genome assembly GCF_000237925.1 of Schistosoma mansoni. Lineage (NCBI taxonomy): Eukaryota > Metazoa > Platyhelminthes > Trematoda > Strigeidida > Schistosomatidae > Schistosoma > Schistosoma mansoni. Next base: position 10,403,636 of record NC_031498.1, read on the forward strand.
TGATAATCTTGACTATATTATGCGAAATCACTTCATTTTTATTGACTTTTACTTGAATAAGTTTGACTATTCTTGATAATCTAATAAAACTCCCTTATATTACAATGAAATACTTCGTGTTAAAATTACGCATAAATACGTTAGTACAGCTTCAGAAAATAATATCGTCGGAATGAAAATTTTCTTCACTGAAACGTCTTCATTCTTATTAGTTATCTTATCTTAGAATTTATTTGGTTATTAACTGATCCGTCGTTGTCGTAGACTTTTAAAATGAAACTACAACAAATAAATTTTTCTCTTAATTCGTTAAAGAGGGGAATATTTATGAAGCACTGCCTATCTTAAAACTTTAAATAATCTTTACACAACATATACGTCAATGATACAATCTGTAGACGTTAATTATCAGGACTGAAATCGGGCATCAAAATAGTGTAAGTGTAAGTGATATTGTTAGGGAAGAAAGATATAGGACAAGGGTAAGTGGTGATGTATTGCTGAAGGTTTATTTTGGACGAAATATTTGTTTAACTGTTAATTTCATTTGAGCTTAAAACTTGCTTCATTATCCGAGATATAACGTTTATTGGTATAGAATCTTTTTAGAATAAACATATGTAAAGGTATTACATGATAGGTCAACACAATAAATAAATAATATAATAGGTGATATGAATGTAGGCTGGGTATTATGAGTGAATTAATGAGTTACTCATTTGGCCAGAATCGCTGCCCACGTGATTCTGTTAGTTTGTTAACCTACAAGTAAATTCCACTCGCGGAAACTATTATTCATTATTTGGCAAATAAGCCTCCCACACAGTTTGGGTCTTAGTCCTGTGCATAGATGGTTGGTCAACCGTTATCCGTTTACTTTTGTGACTGAATTAGGCAGCCGAATATAACAGTGTGCAGTGCAATCAGTTGAGAAAAGTGTTTAAATTATGGAAAGGACTAATTTATAAGCAAAGATGGATAGTGGCTAGCAGTGGAATCCAGGATGCGCGTTTCGTCCTATTTGGGACTCGTCAGCTGAATGTGCCTGCATCTCAGAGTTGATATTCACTCTGGGACTCGAACCCAGTACCTTTCGCTTCAAACATCACCACGTTGTCCACTCAGCTACTGAGTCCTGATAGCCACCTGCTTGTACAATGGGGTGAAGTTATATTCACATTGTGTTGTTTACTTGCAGTTCGCACAGGATGCACATATGTCAACAAGAGACTAATCAATTACAGTCCTAAATAACAATGGAAAGATACAAGTGAACAACATAAAGTGAAGGACCAATTTAGCCTGAAGTTACTAAGAGCACTATTTTATGACTACAATTTGATTAAAATTTCATTGGGCAATGAATCATAAGCTGAAATTTTTATACTAGATTGGTTATTTTCAATTTGACTTCTAAAACATGTGGCATAAATTGATAATAAAGAAAGTATCGTCAGGAGGATAAATATATAAAATAATCTTATCAATTAAATTTTTGAAAATGAGCACTATCAACCGATCGGTTTCTAACAAACTGATTTCATTAATAACTAATCATTGATTTTGATCATAGAAAAGAAAAAAGTTATTAATGTTAAACTAAGAAACAATTATGATTAAAAGCCTTTTACAAATGTTTAACTTTATTTTCCAGCATTCAGCATTATGTTATTATGTTGGATACTTGGCGTAACAAGTGAATGTAGTTGTAAATTCGTTTTGTTTTAATTTGGTCATACTAATCAATATCAATAAATAACAACTGCCTATCCAATCATCGGATATAGCTATATATATATATATATATATATATCACAAAAATACGCATTCACACACACAATATATATCTATGCCCGTATGGTAATTATTTTCAAACCAGTCACTCTATAACTCGCTGACATTAGGAACATTGATTTTCAAATTGGATGTGAAATATATAGTTATATATAAAGAAAAAGAATACATTTATATGTTTTATCTTTTCACAAACTTGTATTTAAAAAAAGTAGGCATAATAAATGATAGCTCTCTACATTACATTAAAACACTACAGGATACACGTACATTATTCGAATACTATAATAGTAAAATTATTTATTTGTTTATAATTAATAAAGGTTAATTGAGGAAGATGTGAAAATTCGGATTGTATCAGAGAATTTAATGGTCTGAATAATCAATTCAATATGTATATATATATATATATATATATATATATATATATACTTAACAGTTAACCAGTATATTCAGTATTATAGGCATGAACAACATGATTGACTGGTTATTATTATTATTATTATTGGTATTGTCATCATTACGATCTAGGTGTTGTTTCACTTTGTGGAATGACATTGTTTAATCCATAAATGAATTAAACAACAGTGAATCTAAAGAAATCACTATTTCAATATATGAACTTCAGTTACAGAGATTCAGATTAAGGGATATTAAGGGATCGTGGATGCGCACTGCTGAGGAGTCCCATAATAGGACTAAACGACCGTCCAGTGCTTCCAGGTTTTCGATGGTGGTCTAGTTTCAATTGACTCATGATCTCAACTATATAAAATTACTAAAATCTCCACCAAACCCCTTCTGATAATGAGCATGTGCTCACTAGTGACTGGCTCCATGAGGTATTTCCTGGAGTTCTAGTGAGAAGCAGTAACCAGTGGAGTTCAACCAGGTCTGTTGGGAGTTATCAACTCACTGATGACATTAGTGAATGGTTGCTCAATTTCGTGGATATAAAAATAGTTATTTGATTATCTTTCTGTATCTTAATATACATCTAAACAATGTTATTTATGGGATGTGAAATAGTTTGATTTTTGAAAGATTAATGCTAAAATGTTCATTTAAAGTAGGTGAATTATATTTTTTGGGGGGTTAAGAAATGGTCAAGAATATTCTTGAATTTAACATGATTCATTTTTATAATTGCTTAATACAACTCCCGTAACATAACTACCAGTAGTTTTGGTGGCCATAATAGGGTGTGAAAGTTACGAATATATAATTATGAAAAAACAGACTAGAGAAAAAGACCTAGTTTTTCATTATATATATATATATATATATATATATATATATATATTAGAAATTAGTTTTTTTATTTTATCAGAGGTAGACAAAGTAACGCCTGTTGGAAAAACGTGACCTACTAACAGATTTCATTTGGTCTGTAAGGTCATTTGTACAAAATGTACAAAAGTGACCCAAAATGATGTAACAGGAAGATTTTTTCGGGAATTTTTTATAATCAGAAATAAAGAAAATGGTGTTCGAAAACAAACTTATTGCTATATTTAAGCAAATTAAAAGACCTAGTTATGCCTTTTTCACCGAACCGAAGGTCAAAACCTGAATTCGAAGATTTTCATTCATTGGCCGCCTAATTTTGTTTCTGGGTAGAGGAATCTAATAGTAATCTCCAAATACAAATAAAAACTAGGCAAACTTGGAATAGCCTAAATGAATATCTTAAATATATAAAATCGACTTCAGTATGTTCTGTATTGACAGAAAATAAGTTTCACAATCTAGAGAATTCTATTGGGGTAAGTTTTCAATTCGAAAAAAAGTTTTCAATTGTTAGTCTTCTTAATTCAGGATTCAGATCTCAGTTTAATGTTGCACTGTCGAAGGTATAATAATTCCTATTTTTAACACACGAGTAAAAACTGTACATAGGTAAATTCATTCTAAAAAGTAAAGTGATACTTTCAGCATTTATGTTTAGATCGACAAATGTTTATTTCGTTAGCTAACAATGTATATCAGTTTATTAATTGAAACATTTTAACTTTTGTTAGCGTAGTTTGCTTGGCATAATATTTGTATCCATGTTTTGTATTATTAAAAGTCTTTAACCATAACTGTATCATAATGATAGATGGATATTCTTCCTATCAACGGTTAAGATAATACAAAAGGATTTTTGTTTCCACAAAACATTCAACAATAATAATAAGTTCACTGTTAATTGTTTAAATTACTTACGATTGTAACAGAATAACAATGTTAATATATAAACATATTGATATAAATGAATTTTATCAGCTAATGTAAATTAGATCAATGAATCACATGATCAAATGTCAAATCAGAACAATGATCAGTTTGAATGGAAATAAGCATGAAATCATTATGGACAACTAGATACAGAAGGAGTTTCTATAACGTGCTAATTTATTACATGCGAAATAGCTACTTAATATGAAGTGCTCATTAATGATGTTATTCAGAATGACAATGATAACTGTATAATCTAATCATCGGGTCTGAGGATTGCTATATTACAAAATCCTTACATTTAGTGGTAATCTATATCAAACTACTAATAAACATATTCCAGTTTTATCCCAGTAAGCTGACGGCTGAAATATAACTATTTTTAACCTGAGTAAAATCAAGATTTTAATTTCCGGATAACTATTTTGTTTCATTAGCATTCTTATTATTAACATAACTCTTTCACTTCTTGTTATGCTGGTTATGTTCATGCTCGTTTTTCTTATGTCATCAAGTAATATGGTTCACACAAGTAATTAGTAAGCTCCTGTTTACTTAGTTATTTATCATTATTTATAGATGGGAATCCTATGTTGCGTTACGAAATGCATCACCAGTGGAATGCGCATTATTTGATATGTAGTCTGGACATTTACGACAAATCAACGTTTTAGCATCTATTTGCTTTTGTCAGTATAGGGTTGTGGAGCTTCTTGAGTTTCATTGGAATAATGAACTGATCAATCGTAGACCACCATTGAAAACCTAGAAGCACTGGACTGTCGTTTCCTCCATAGGAGTTCGTAACAACAACTCCTCACGCGGGACTCAAATCCAGGACCTTGGGGTTTGCTCGCGAACGTTTAACTCCCAGACCATCCAACGGTGTTAATGTCTAACCTCAATCAATTCATGATATTTGTGCGACCGTTTTCCGCTGTTTTCAGTAGATGACTGCCTCACGTGCAATACGGTTGGACTTCCTTTTGATGGACTTATGTATATTTTGATTAAGCTAATCTGAACCTGTCTTTTCAGGCTAACTTTCATAATCAATAATTAGGAAAAAATCACTTCATATGTATTTAAGAGATTTGTTTGTTTTCGTATGTATAAATAAAAATCGATCTGAACAGAAGTGAATCATGCGTAAAATGAAAATTTATACATACAGAGAATAAATAAATGTACCATTTCTGTTTACCTGCTTCCTTGTTAATTTTCTTGAAGTTTATTCCTGCTATTTTTGATTTCTAATAATTGGTGTTACCATTTTATCTCTTTTTTGAAGACGACATATATTTCTAAATCAATCAATGTATGGATTTTCTTCCTGTATAATTCTGTTTTAGGAAGGGGAGTTTTTGTGGAGATTTTAGTAAATTTATAGTTGAAACCATGAGCCAATTGAAGCTAGACCATCATGTAAAACCTGGAATTACTGGGCGGTCATTTCGTCTTATTGTGGGACTTCTCAGCAGTGCACATCCACTATCCTGCCTCGAGAGATTCGAACTTAGGACCTATCAGTCTCGCGCGAACTCTCAACCATTAGACCACTGAGCCGGCATTCAACAATGTTAATGTCTAACTTCAACCAATCCACGAAATTGAGCAACCATTCACCATTGTCTTCAGTTAGTTACTATATCCCAACAGAACCGGTTGAACTCCACTGCTTCTCACTAAAACTCCAGGAAATACCTCATGGAGCCAGTCACTAGTGAGCATATGATTATTGTGAGAAGGGGGGATTTTGTGGAGATTTTAGTAATTTTATAGTTGAAATCATGAGTCAAACGGTAGTCTAGCTTCAACTGACTCATGATTTCAACTATATAATTCTGTTTTGTTTTCTGCTTTCAAACTTGAAAAATAGCCTGCCATTGATTTATATACCATTACAAATATTTTAATTTTAATATATAAACGTTAAAAACTTAACCGTTAGTTGTGTTTTGATTTTTAAAAAAAACAATGTTTTATGTATAGGGATTTTATTAAAAACCATATTTTAACTCTAGTGAATTTGTTACTAGTCAGTTATGAAAATTTTATTGTGAACAAAATAGTTTTTTTTATGAATTAAGCATAATATTCACTGTACAGTGTTCATTTAGTTAATTATTTCTATGAATTCCATCATCTGGCAATACTTTAACTGTCATAAGAAAGTCAGTCAAATATAATTGTAACTATGTATCGTAAAATGTAATGAACTTGTAAGGTATTCTGAGATTAAATTATATTAAAATCTCAGAATCATGCAGTAAATACTTCATTTGCAAAATATCAATCAATTGTCGCAAACTTGACTGTTCCTTTTGCAGATATCAGTCAATCGTCTCAGATTTCATTGTTTCTGCATTTTCATGCCAATCGCTTTCCGTTTCCGTTTTTCCCTTCTTGATTTTCTACTGAAATACGTTCTATTCCCGACTATCGTTGTATACTACTTATGCGGATATAAGTAACCCACATTACAGTTGTACATGTAAAAATTCGTTACAGTTGTCGGAGACATAATAAAAAGATGTGGCAGTAAATACTAGGGAGAGACGACCAACAACCTCCCATGAGAGAATGCTCATGCTTATGTGTGTCAGGAAGTACTGGGGCGGTAGCCATGGGGTGAATGGTGTGCATGTAATGTGTAAGAGGGAGAGTCTGATGTAACAAATACGTTTTCTTTGGGAGTGGTGAACATCTACCCTCCAAGGTGGATGAATATACCTACATATATACTATGGGATGCATGGGATAAAGCTTGTGTGTTACTGGTGTGCATGTAACATATAGTTGCTCATAGAGTATAACTGTATAAGTACCAAGGAATTCTCGGATGTAAGTCCGTGAGTTACCTAGTATGCACGTAGACTATACCTATCTAGGGTAATTAATGACCAATAATCCTTTACTTGCTCTTATTACGATACCAAGGTACACGATAAGACTTGCGGGGCCGCGGTTCCCGATAAGACCACATCGACGCAGTGGATTTGTAAGCCTTGAGAAACGGAATATATTCCAAAAGGGCCTACATAGGCTTCACCAGAAAAGGCTGTACCAACCAATCCGGTTGGAACACCATAGTGTTAAGGTGGCTTAAACCTGATCATTATATTAAAAAAGAATCAGTGGTAAATTTCATTTGCCTTGATGATAAAAGAAATTCAGCCTCTATGCTCAATTTTACTATTTAATTTGTTGTGATTGCAATCTATTAAGATCAGTTCACGTCCCGTCTATCTAAATCTTGCATATTTTTACAATATTACACTATGAAAATAATTTCAAAATACTCTAGAACCGTCACTTTGAGCATTTATAAGAGCCTATTAAATTTTGATCCCTACCAAATCTAAACTTATATTTTATATATCTTGATATTGATTACTGAACAAATCATTTCTTTAAATTTCAAACCAGTTCAATTATTTAAAATAACCAAGTTCATTAGGTTGTTTGTAGTTGAAGGGAAATCGACGAAATACAATAAATTTATGGTGTTCTGTAATCTATGTCGTTTTTACTATGGTTAGATTTACTTATGTTTAGTTATAACAATATATTTACATGAAGGGTACTAATACACATTATTTTGATCTATTTTGTATGTACCTTTTACATTTCAATTTTATTTACTGAAAAACCAGGCTATGAAAGTATCAGTCTAAGAGACATTTTGGTAATCTATGATTTAAAAGGCAGGTTTCGATATGAGCTGACGCCAGTAGTTGGTAATACTGAAAATTTTGACTCAGCGATCTAAAAATATCACGTTAATCACAAGACATAAATACTCAGAATTGGTTCGCCTGAAGAATTGTGGTTGTGAGTTATAGTAAGACCTAAGACTAAGGTAATACACTTATCAAGTGTGGACCTTTATTGGTTCTTCAAGTGATACACATTCGTGATGAAGATTATTGTCAAAGTGAATAAACAATACCAAGTGAGTTTTAACTTCACCCCATTGCAAAAGTAAGTGGCTATCAGGACTCAGAAATTAGATGGATAGCGCGGTGGCGTTTGAAGCGAAAGATACTCCGTTCGAGTCCTAGAATGAACATCAACTCTGAGATGCAGGTACTTCCAGATAACGAGTTCCAATTAGGACGAAACATGTGTCCTGGATTCCACTGCTAGTCACTATCCATCTGTGCTTATAATGCTTGTGAATTGAGACGATATCGATGCGATCCGCACAGGATGCATATATGCCAATAAGAGACTGATCAATTGCACTCTTAAACATCAATGCGAAGATTCAAGTAAACAGCACCAAGTTGCTTTCATTTTGTCATATTTGTATAAATTAAACTAATTCTTAAAACAATTGATATCAGAAGGGGGTTTTGTGGAGATTTCAGTAATTTTATATAGTTGAAATCATGAGTCAATTGAAGCTAGACCACCGTCCAATGCTTACAGGTTTTCCATGGTGGTCTAGCTTCAATCGACTCATAATATCAACTATATTCAATTGAAATCATTCAATTGTTTTTGTAATTTAGAAAAATTACTTCCATGAATTTTTGTTTTTTATTCTTTTTTTATTACTAACGTATTCACCCGTTGATTAATTCACGAAAAACTATTCATTAATAATGATAGCATGACCTGATTTTTTTTATACAAACGTTTTATATTGTTGTAATTATTATAAAACATTTAAATTATTTGACTTTATTGAGTTTATTTCATAATTATTTTCCGGTTACCATTTTGATAGTTATTCATTTTTATTAATAAATTTACAATACAATTATATGCACGAAGAATATTCTTTGCAATAATTTCTCATCAGGTTCTACAATTATATACTCGGGCTCGTGAGCTCCTCCCAGTGTGGTTAAGCAAAGGTGTAGTCAAAATGGTCAACAGCTTCATTTTAGCCCATTTAGTTGAGATGGGACATAGAGCCAACATCGAGCAATCTTTTACAATAATATATCGTGTTAACAGCAGTCTACCTAATTCCGTCAGACTGAGATTACTGCAGACGGCTGAGGCAATTGCTATTCGGATCAAAGAGCCAGAGCTTTGCATTTAAAAGAAACATGCCCAGCCGCTCCTTTTACCCTGGCCAACTTCAGGGTCAACTTGTTAATAATCAATTTTATTATATGGTGACGTATTTTGATTAATACTCATTTTTATATCCTAAACTTATTTTATCTACACATCTTACCAGTTATTATTATCATTATTACCATTGTCACACTTGCTAACCTTTTAAAGAAATTTATTTAGCATCCACCCCTATCTACTATATCTGACCTAATTCATATTATTCTACATATTACGTAATTTCCGATTTGTAATCCCATTGTTCTATCTCACCCTATGTCAACTATATTTATTCTGATCATTTACCTTACGATTTTATTTCACTTATAAACTGATTCAAGTTAAGACTACATATTAGTCATCCCAACATTAACGATTCGATTCAATTTTATATCACAAACACTCCTTGATTCACATGTTACAGTTTCTTAAATGATGTACTCTGCCTTAAACTTGGCCAATTTTTTATGGATTATTAATTTATAATTGTAGAACCTGATGAGAAATTATTGAAAAGAATATTCTTCGTCCATATAATTGTGTTTTAAATTTGCAATAATAAATGCTCAGATATTGTTGGTGCTAATTTACGTTAGACGAATATTTACACTAGATTCTCTTCTAGTATCTATTCTACAGGACTTCAACACAATTTAGTTCAAGAACACATGATAAGCCTGATTAGAACGTAAATATATTTTCACACCGAAACCCGACATAATTCAATAACAATTGAACAATCAATCAATAATATTAAATAATAAGGATATGGGGAATATATAACTCATCGGACACCTGTCAGACTATCTACATGTCTGACTAAGCAGACAACCAATCATTCTCGCCCATATATCACATATAGTTTGGACCATAGACTAATTTTAGTTAGATAAAAATTAAATGCCTAGATGCCATAAACAACTGTTCCGTTGTAGTATAAAGCTCTTCAGCAGTGCTTATCCAAGATCCTATTAACGAATAAATTCTGAACATTTAGATCTTAAGGCGAATACATTATTTTTTTTATTAAGGAGCTGAAATCGACAAGTTGAATTCCATAATTTATGTCATTTGAGAACAACATATTACCAAAATTCAGTGTCACTGGTAATATATGTCTCGATTTTAATGTAGTCAATCTTCAACGGTTAAGTTTTATCGTGAAGACTTTGAAAATTCTTCTTTAATTCAGTTACATATGAGCAAAAGATAATTAATAAAATTGTAGATTCATGGAAAATGTTTAATTTTGAGTACTGGTAACAATAGAATATGTTTATGTTGTCATATTTTTTAAGGATTATTTACTTTTAATTGGCTTGAAATTAGTTTCCTATTCACATTATGTTGTTTCCTTCAGGATTATTATTTTGATAAAAATGACTTTTTTAATTATGGAAGCTAACTTTAATGATCGGCTTTGTGAGCGGACTATGCTCCTCGACGAGGGGTAACAGGCGTAAGTAAGTAACTTTAATGAATTCACTTGTTTGTTTGAATGGGATTTAAAACGTTTACAAAGATTTATGAAATATGATAATGTTATAGTTAAAAATATGTTAGATGTCAGTGGTGAACTCGTCAATATAATTACATCTGAAATAATTATAGTGATCTGACCCATTTTATGAACTCATTTTATCATGTAGATTACACAACAAATATAAGTTAATAATAATTTCCATATCAAATATGGAGGACCAATTTAGTAATAGATATCTTATGACATATACAATAGAATTGATAACAACAATCAGAAGTTATAATTATAACATTAAATGAGAATACTTTGAATATAATTAGAGAGGTTTTTTAATTTTGGGACTATTTGTAAATAGTGTAATTACTATTTGCAAATTAATGGTGATGGATCTTTATGGTAATTATGCCTGCGTTAATGATTTCGGTACAATAAAATATAGTAGTTAGCTGTTTAGCGAAGTTTTTTTAAAATCAAAGTTTACAGCTTTCTACATAGGATAATTTTGAATAAATAGTGAATATAAACCAGTGACATGGATTTGAAAATGAAATGCTGATTACATTTAGGACATAAATATGAACTTATTGTTTTGATGTACATTACATTTTGGATGAACAGATTTGTGCTTTCCGAAATGATAGTTTTCAAAAAATATGCCATTTTAGTAAAACGTTAAGCCTAGTACAGTTCTTATTTAGATATTTATCTGTTAAATAAAATTCTAAAACTCTCTTCAACAGTTTAGACAACTGATTCAATCTGGTAAATGTAACTATAGTAATTTCAAAGCAGGGATGTTATTGAGATAACCATGTGGTAAGCAATCAGGTAATTGCTGTTAGGTTCAAAACATAGGAACCGGGTGGTATGTTCAGTAATATTCCTTAATGGAGTATATGTGTTACGCAACCGAAATTACCATTCCTACAAATAAATCAATTTGTGCGCTTACACTTGCAGTAGCCTAATTTGTCACTGAGTTGGAATGATATTAGTACTATAGTGTCGGTTGCTATGTTAAGCCCATATGTCTTATTCTAGCTTCTGAACAGGCCAATTTATTCATCCTTCTCCAGTCACATTTTGACTTTGTCAATTATTCGCTTATCAACCTTCACTGTTTTTATATGAACGTATGTGTATTCACTTCTTATCCTATTCATTGTATGTCTGTAATTTATTTTAGTCTGGCTATAAATACTGATTAATGCTTGATTAAATTGAGTTTACTCACACGCCTCCACCGGGCGTCTTTTCGCTTCCCTCTTTTCTCTTCACTTCGTTTATTCTCTTGTTTGTCTGGATCAACGATTATATGAAATATACATATTCGAAATTCATTCTCGTATTTGACTTATCTAATTCCGTTATTCACTAACGCGATTTCAGTCGACGATTATATACAAGGATTGGGTACATGTATATTTCAATAACATTCGTACGATCCAATTGGAGTCAGATATCAGGTCACAAAAATACTATTATGTTTAAGACTTTGATGATGAACATACTATATGATAGCAAGTGTTTTGGAATCAAGTTCACTTTAAGTTCTTTTCCAGTAAACTGAATTATAATATAGCTAAGTTAGATAACTATATTTAAACTACAGATATAGAGAGACTCTAATTCTTTGAACTGAATTGTATATCTTCTATTTATTTATTTATTTTTTTTAAAAAAAGTCATAAAATCGACCCATAGATTCTACTATAGTGAACATAGTTATTTAGTCTTTAATGAGTAATTACATTGGTTGATTAATTTTTATTACTTTTTTTCAAGTCAACGTGTTATCCCTTTGTGTTGATAAACATTAGACATAAATTTTTTTTTAACATTCTCATAGTAAACTGTATATTATAAACATGAATTATATAGTTCACTTAGTATTGTTTGTTTGAATCTTCCCGTTGATGTTTAGTACTGTAACTGGTTAGTCTCTTATTGGCATATCTGCATACAGTGCGTATTGCCTCGATATCGCCTTATTTCACAAGCATTAGAGACTAACCAGTTGCAGTCTTAAACATCAATAGGAAGATTCAACCAAACAATATTAAGTGAATTTAAACTTCGACCCATTGCACAATCAAGTGGCTATCAGGACTCAGCAACCAAGTGGATAACGCGATGTCGTTTGAAGCGAAAGGTACTGGGTTCGAGTCCCAGAGTGAACATGAACTCTGAGATGCAGGTACATCCAGCTGACGAGTCCCAAATAGAACGAAACACGTGTCCTGGATTTCCACTGCTAGCCACTATCCATCGTTGCTTACAATGAATTATATAGATTTCAATACTGAATAAAAGAGTTTAAATGTTGAAGTTATTATTATTATTATTTTATCAAAGTTATGTTATTATTTTTAAATGATTATTATTGTCTAGTTCACTAGGTAACAATAACTTTTACAAAATACCATATTTATTATTTAAATGTCACTAAATAAACAAATTCAGTTTTTTTTTAAAAAAATTTTTAGTCTCTATGCTAACATGAAGATATTACAATCTTAACTTATTCACCTAACTACTTTATTCATGTATTAAACTATTGAATATGATTTTGAAAAAAAAACAACTTTATTAGTATTATTATTATTATTATCCTAGAACACTTTAAAACAATAATAGTTTTTTTTATCATTATTTACATCATATATATGTATATGATGATTTTGTTTTGGTAGAGTAAATCATTCAATTACAGATATGTCGTTGACATTTACAATTGTAAATTACCATTGTAAAATTCGAAATAATATGATTTCCTTTTTTTGTATTGTTTGTTTGAATCTTCCTATTGATGTTTAAAATTGTAGTTGATCAGTCATTTATTAGCATAGATGCATAACAATTTTGGAATGCAAATACATCCAGCTGATGAGTTCAAGGTAGGACGAAACGCGAGTTCTGGATTTCACTGCTAATCACCATCTATCTCTGCTTATAATATGATTTCATTTAGCATATGAAAGCTTGAAAGCATTCCATTCTAATCTTTCACAGATTGATTGAATTAGTACATGGATAAGAATATATTTATTATCATTATGGGGTAGTAGAGATCATTGTGTTTTTGATTGGGGTTATGAACTGATTGATGTTAGATCATCATTGAGAACCTGAAGTACTGGATGGCTGTTTCATCTCATTGTAGGATTGTAAATTTGTTTAAACCAACAATTATCAGCAATGAAAAAATGTAACAACAATAGAGCTAAGTGAATATTACCAATACTGAAAATTTTCTTTATTCCTACGAACAAATGAAATATATTAAGCTGAAAATTAAAGTAAATTTAACATTATGTGTAAGTCAGTTAATTACTAACTTCATAAAATCATATTGTCAAATATCAAGGAAGATGATCTGTTGGCATTTGATTTCTGTCTGCTCTCTTTAAATTCCCATTGGTTGGTTGGCTATAATTTTGTTGACAGTTGCTGCTGATTGATAAGTTGCAGAATTTGGAGTAAAACAGTAAGAGGTAAATGAACTTTTATTGTCAACTTGTAATTTATAGGCTTTGTATTATCTAGTGTTTACTAACCGGTGGTTGTACAGTTTGTTGTTATTATAACTCGTCACGTCTTGGATTTTCTAGACAATACAATTTATTGTGGTTACAGTTGTTTTTATTTTCATTCAGTTGCCAAATGACTGTGTAAACGTAGTGTTTTCAAACCCCGAGATTGTCTTTTAACTACAGCAAATGTATAACAGAAAATTTAACAAAAAATATGCAGGTTCATTTTTATTTTTAAGACAGCAAGTGAAGTCTTGAAGATGGTCATTTTAAATGAAGGGTTGTTTTTCATAGTGTTTCATAAGATTAGATATAATGTCATGAAAACGCTAAGGATTTGAATGGTACAAAGCTATATTTTATCAAATTTAAAATGGTATGAATATTTTTGACATTATTGTATAATCGTTTTTATTGTACATTATATTTACCTATCCTTTGACAAAAAGAGAATATATTATAGGATGATCTGGTGCATCTTTTAATAGTACGTCTTCATAAAGAATAAGAATCTTGATTTCCCAGTATTCGGCACAAAATGCCCACGTGCTTTAAGGTTGGTCAATACCTTTTCATTAATGCTATAAAGGCTTTGAACCTTGAAATGTGGTACATCTTTTTAATTTCAAAATACTAGAAATATGTGCTCTTCTCCATTGTCTAAATGCGATTCCTGTGTTTCATATCCCGTTAGAACTTGCTTGCATATTGAATGACTAAAAAATTTCTTCGATTACCTTTATAAAGAGGATTTCGGAAACGTATAATGATCAATAGATAATAGTCTGTATTTTCATTTTATTGATCCAAAGAGTACTTATAGACTGAAAGATATCATCCAACAAACTAACTGTTGATTGGTACATTAATTTCAAAAATGTTCCTTAAATAGGTACCATAATGAAAGCAAGAAAAGTCTTGATGACTCTAATCTGACTGATTTTTGTTGGCCAACCAATCAGCTTAGAAGAATAACTAAGTGTATCCTCAGGTCTCAACATTTATTATATATATATGGATGATAGATAATATCTCCACAAAATGGTAATGTATTCTTATCTGTTCTATTTACAGATAATCATATTTAACCTCTTCAGTAAACATCATAATAAGTTAAAACAAACTAACAGCAAACATAAGCATTTTAGCTTTCCAAACTCAACCAGCGTGTTATGACTAACTGTTTCGGAGGAAATTCTTGTATTTACCCTGAACGTGAAGTTTATTGTTTGAAATAATTTTTGTATTTTATTATCTTAAATTATGTATATGGTATACCTGATAAAAAATTTATAATATGATTAGGATAAATTCAACACCTATTTTATCCAACTTATTTCTAGAAGGATTACCTTTAAATCAAAATCAGTTATCTTATGAGTGGTTTTTTATAATATTTAGATATTTTTCATAATTATAAAGATAAATCGAACCACTTGTTAAAAATACTACAGTGGTCTTGAGTGTTGTTAGAGGTATGAGGGCAGTTATTACTTCCCAGTTGTCCACACCGTGGAAGGGTTCTTCTAGAGGTACTTGAAAAGGAAACTGGGTTAGAGGTGGCCTTAGTGACTTGACGGCGTGACCGCAGTGCCCAAGGGACAACTGACTGAGGTCGGTCACACACAACCTTTTTGTCAGTTTTCATATTAGTTCCGAACTTGTCAGGACCTTACCGCTGGAAAGGGAAATCCGTGGAATATTGCGAGGTGTACATTCTTAGGGTCGACCTATTCTAATCATCCTCTTCTTTGTAGGAGGGCAGTATCGCTGTTATGTTGGCTGTATGAAGGAAACACCTTACTGATGTCACATCTGTGTACAGTCAGCAGTACGACTTCGCCTCTGAACCATGGGTTTGCTGCTTTTAGTCTTACAGCTCTTCAACCGACCTGTCTGGCACGGTAGGACCTTGAGTAATGATTGTCCTAACCAGTATAGCTCGATTGATTCACCACGATAAGCAAGCTCGTCCGCCACGTCAAGGTAACAACAACGGTTGGGTGTAAAAATAATACAAGACTCTATTTACAGATTCTTTGAAAGAAAAAGGAACATAAATAAGCCATTAAACTACAAAGCCAGGTCAATATGATTTATTCAATTATATAGTATTTATTGTACATATACATCGAATATGTACATCAAATAAATAGTTTCTAGCAATCGAATAAATTATGAATATCAATGTTATCTCATCTAATTAACTAACTCAAATTTTTTTTTTTTAAAAAGAGTTTCTCAAAGCCTATATATTGGACAGAATATTGAATAAGGCAATATCAATTGATATATATATATATTATGTTAAATTCTTCAACAATTTTGTCTATAATTAGTTCAACTCAAACTTTATAATATTCTTAATTAATTTAATAATAAATCTTAAGAAAAACACAAAGAAATAGTTTATTAAAAAAAAAAAGAAGAAAGCAACCATTCTGTGGATGAAATCAGTAGTTCAGTATACCGCTACCTACTTACTTACTTACCCCAGTGATAATAGTTTTTTTTTGTTAAATTCAATTATTTTTGTAACGGTTTTATTATCACCACCACCACCATCTCACCCATTGACGGTTTATTTAATATACTTCATCTGATTTTAAATATTTATCTTTGAAACTAATAATAATACATTCTGAAAATAATAATTACAGAATTCACACCAGTTTAAAGGCATGATCAATTTGATATAAATAGCAACATTTGATGTAGAGAACAAACATGAGATATAAGATTGTTTTATGTTTGCTGGTTCAGTAATAGTTAAGTAGTTTATTTATGACATGTATCACGGCAATTCAATGCATCAGCAGGGAACTTTTAAGTTTTTCTCCAAAGGATAGCCTGGTGATTTATGAACGGTGTTCTTTATGGTTATTTCCAGTGCCAGGATGAATTATTGATAATTATCTACAACTAAAGAAAGTAAGATTAAAGCAGAGAGCACGGAACTCTATGTTTAATTTAAAAAAAACATCGAAAATATTAAGATGGTTTGATTATTAAGCAGCAGTATGAAAGTAATCAAGGCGTAGTAATGGTAATTTTCGATTATAATTATTGCTTTATTTTAGTGGTTCATTATAAATAGATAAGAAAATTTTAGAAATATTGAGCTATTTGAGAATGAAAGTGAAAATTCTAAACTTTGGTTCTTTTATAAGACGAAATATGTCAGTTGAATATTGTTCAAGTTACTTTAAAGAATTACACTAAATCTGTGGGACAAAGTATTTTTTAGTCAGTAGACTTTAGTTATAACCAAGAATAAGGAAAAGATATTAGGTATACTAGCCTACTTACCTACGCCTTATACCCCTTGTGGGGGTAAATAGGCCATTCACTAGGGATGCCCAGCCTATTCTGCCTTGGGAAATCCCTTCCAGTTCTCCCCAGTTGCTATTCATTCTTTTGATGCCTGCTTTCAATCCTGAACTCAGTGTGTTCTCTAGTCTTCATCTTTTCCGTTTAATTTCAGGATTACAAATTAGCTCTTGTCTCGTGATGCAGTATGATGATTTCCTCAATATTTATCCTATCCACTTCAGACGTTTTTTTCCAATCTCCTCTTCATCTAGGAGCTGGCTTGTTCTCTCAATAGTAGACTGTTGATGATGGTATCCGGCCAACGGATAATGACCATTTTGCGTAGAGAACTGTTCAAGAATACTTGTACACTTTTGATGATGTTTGAAGTAACTCTTCAAGTTTCAGCTCCGTACATTAGAATTGTTTTGACGTGATATTGAAGATTTCCAATTCGATGTCGGCTCGCAGAAAGTTGTTTTGACTCCAATGTGTTCTTCAATTGTGAAAATGTTGTCCTTGCTTTGTCAACCATTTCCTTCACATTTCCATCAGATCCTCATTGCTCGTCAACGACGCTGTCTAGGTCCGTGAAAGTTTCAACCTACACCAGAGCTTCTCACCAAAGTATGACTGAGTTGGTGATCTCCATGTTTTATTTGGGAATCTTGCTTTTACCTTTGTGTATGCTGAGGTCTACTGATGCAGAGACTGCTCATACACTGTCTATCTTCATCTGTATTTGTTGGTGTATATGGGATAAAATAACTAGGTCATCTGAGAAGTCTAAGTCTTCTAATTGATTCTGAGCTATCCGTTGTATTCCGTGCATTCCCTCAGTTGTCGCGGTCGTCATATTCCAGTCAACCACCAGAAGAAAGATAGAGGAGGAGAGTAAGCAGGCTTGTCTGAATCCAGTCCTCACTTGAAATGCATTTATAAGCTGCTTTCAATTTCTCTGTTCATATTCGGCTGTTGGTAATTGCCATCTTTTTGTTCTTCCTTTCTTGAACCCTGTCCAGGATTTCCATAGAGATTCATTCTCTGTGATGATGTCCCTTGTGGCCCAGCACCTCCTGACACATTGAAGCTAATGCTTCTTCGATCCCTCTCCAGTTGTCCTCCATAGTAGTTTCTTCTTCTCTCAGTAGATCGTGTAAGGCTTGGAACCTGTTGTTGAGATTTGTATTGAATTCGTTGAGTTTGACACTATCACGAAGGAAGGCTGTCACAACCAGGTAGATGGTGATTTGAAGTTATGTCAACTCCTCTCCTGATTCTCACGTCTTCCACTGACCTTCTGAATATTTTGCTGATGCGAATATAATCAGTCTGATTCTGTGTAATATGATTCAGTGAGACACATGTTGCTTTGTGCATGTGTTTGTGTGCGAATATTGTGCCTCCTATAACCATTTTGTTGAGTGCACACAAATTTGCAAATCTCTCACCATTCTCGTTTCTTGCTCCCTGTTTTTCTATGTCGTCTCATGATATCCTCATATCCTGTGTTGTCCATTACGACTTTGGCATTCAGATCTTCCATCAGGATGGTCAGGTCCCCTACTGGGCGCTTCGCTATGACTAGTTGCAGTCTCTCGTAAAACCAATCTTCACTGCTATCATTGATGTGTATGTGTAACACTGGATAATATTTGTTGCAATTCACTCCTTTGTTTTGAATCATGCTCTGATGATTCTGGATCCATGAGATTCCCATTTCACAAGTGCTTTACGTGCTTCTTTGGACAACATCAGAGCAACTCCCTGAGTCTAATGAGTTTCACTTATTCTGAGTACTGCCAAGTTGTATGTCTTCATTTCCACAGCTATTTGGTTGGTTCTTCTGGTCTCTCACGTTGTTCGGACATTCCATGTACCCATATAACTTGTTGTTGTGATTGTTAGAAGGGGAATCGGCCTCGTGATTTCCGAAGAATATCGGCTTTCATCATGAGGCGTAATAATTTTTCCTTCAACTCGGAGGGCGGACTTTAAATGGTTTGATTTGTTCATTCTGGTTAGCGTTTTTTAGCAAGGTTGATTTCTACGGTGTGAGGTTGCTTACCACATGCTCAACCCTCCTCTTTTACCCGGACTTGGGATCAATAGTAATCCAAGAAGAGCTGTAAGCGGAGTTTGTTTGGTATACAGTAACAAACAATTAATGTGCACATAATGTTATCTAATGCAAATAACACTTTGTGATAGAAGGGTTATCATGTTCGCCACATGGAAATAAATATTGTGTTCACTATGTGATAAAATAACCGATTGACATCACTCGCTTCAGTATAGATTATCTAAATGTCAGTTATATGTAAACTCTTTTATCATCTGATATTAAACTAATAACAGACCATTAAATGATTAGACTTTCAAATGTATCATCCGAAATGTTCAAAATACAAGTTTTTGTTAAGAAAGCAACATATTATACAGATCAGATGGTATCTCATTATATTAGAAAAATATAATAATATAGAAATTAGTATGGGGATTTGTGGAGATTGTATTACTTACACAGTTGAACTCACGAGTCGATCTAAACTAGACCAATACTGAAAACGTGGAAGCACTGGACGGCCGTTTCGTCCTAGTATGGAACTCCTCAGCACTGTACACCCATGATCCCACACGTTAGACTGAAATCAAGGACCACGTGTGGGATTAAGGATGCGCAGTGCTGAGGCGTTCCATACTAGGACGAAACGGCCTTCCAGTGCTTCCACGTTTTCAGTATTGGTCTAGTTTAGATCGACTCGTGAATTCAACTGTAATAATATAGATATATTTAACAGCTATTTGTAGAAAGATAAGTCTCATGAAACTTCACAAGTTTTAAACATCCTTAAGAAAGATATGATACTATGAGAGTTTAATCCACTGAATATGAATTATGAATGTTCGGTAATGTTCTAACTAGCAGAATTTCATGTCTAGTCAGAAAATAAAGAAATCATTTAAATATCTTTATCTTTTTCTTAATTTTGTGGTCACATTTTTTGTAAAATCTTCAGAACTGTTTACTAGACACCCGCATACTTTATTTGACGAGTTTCGAGATAATGTAGAATTCAGAACAAAAGAAAAATTGTCATATTATATTTATAAGATAATTGATTTTTAAGCTGATAAGATTGCTGTTCATTTAAGTAATGATTCTTGATTTAGAACAATACAATGATGACTAAAATTTACTGACTTAATGTATAGATGGTACTAAATTTTGTTTATTTAGACTAATTATTGACGTGTATGGGGGAAAAGTTGTTTTTAGCAGGTAGAAATTAATAACATTAAGTTGTACAATATAGCTAAGATGAAACGACCATAGTAATGAATGATACTGACTTAAGACTACTAATGATTAATTGGCTAATTCTCAAGTTTATTGTATGATGTGATCAACTTTCCCTATATTCTGTTTATCCTACAGTTTGTATTGTAATATTTATTGATTTACTAACCCCTCTTAATGCCATGCTAATAACAGAATATCAAACGTGTTGGTAGAACTTTGTTAACTTGAATAAAGCTTTAAAGTTCTAATTTTAATTTAAAATATGTTTATTTTTGACATCTTCTTTAAATCCTCGGCCTTTATGCTTTTAAACTGTTTAAATATTGCACCAACTTATTCTACTAAGATTTAGCTTCAACTAGCTAAATAAGTCTACTGATTGTACTTTACTCATGATGTTTTATGGGTAGCCTTTAACATATTGCATAGTTATGTACTTCAGGACTTAAACAGAGAATTGTTTGGTACGCTTTTTTGTTGTCATTAGTTTGTAGGATAAGATTTTACTGCTTTGGGACTTTTGCATATGAAGATCAACAGCCTTCTCCATAATACTTCATCTAGCAAATATATTTTTGGACGAAATCATTTATATAGGTAAAGTAATCGAACACCTCCTTTGTTGAAAATGAAGAAGAGGTATTGACTGTCATAAAAACTTTTTTGATTCATTTTTAACTCATCGCAATCAAAGTGGTAAACAGTATGAGAATTTTTTGCCAAGTTTCATATGTTATTCTGAGAATCCACTGCTGTAAATGAATGTATTTATACTTATGAAACTAGACATCATTATTTAGTCTGTTACTTAGCCTAAATAATATATTCATAAAGTTGTTTAAAATTAAGTACTCTTTATAACCACTGTAGCTAATGTAATTTATTTAGATGAATAAAAATTCGCATATTCTAACCAGTAAATTTCTTCATTCTCAAACTTGGAACTATCGTTTCTCTCAGACATCAAAATGCTGAATATTTCTGATCTCAGAACTTTCAGTTAATCTTTTCAAAATAATATAACAGAGTAGAAAATGTTTGACCAAGATATCAGTTTATTAGAAGACAGAATAAATAAATGTCTCATTAATATTTTATTGTGGCATTTTGACCTTATGATAATAAGTTTGGTCAATAAAATAGACCTATCGATTAGATATTTATGAGTTGATTTCAGTGAGAGTTCAATCGAAATTTCATTGTCCTTTGAAACGATATGTGAACATTGAAGGAGGATATTCTATTCATACTAGCCTATCTACTTTTAGTGGTCAACTAAATCTGGGTAACATACGTGTGTTCGCAAATATCCAGACATAAAAACTTTTGTACGTCGACAATGGTTACATAGAATTATGTTTTATTCTCTGAAATTAAATAATAATAATAATAATAAATAATGAGTCTTTGAAAATAATTTGAAAAGTTGAATTATCTACAGTTCCCAGTCCTGCTAGCACAATGTTCATCTTAGTAGTTGGAACTACTGATTCTCTGTGAAGCTTATTGATGATATTCAAAAATTCATGCTTTTGACCTTTTCACTAATAAAGTTTGGTCATGGGATCAAAGAAGTCAGGTTTCCAATTTCAGTTGTAAAAAACACGTTGACTATTGTTGAACCTGAATGTCCCACTCTTATTCCGTGTACAAAATATATTGATAAATGTAAAGTGAACATTTAGAAGCATTATTGTTCATATAATCTAAATTGGGTTGATTTATGTTTCTACTTTCTGCTCACAGCTCTTATATGTGACCTATCATGTCAATTAGTGAAATACTCGTCGACAACGATATTATATCTAGAAATATGTTTATATTAGCCTACATAATTTTATGAGGCTAGTTACAGCTATGTTCTTCCTTGTTCTCTGATATTTACTCTCACAATTTGGAATTATGGTTACCATGTATAATAATGAGGATAAACTTTCTCATCCGGTAGATACCAAACATTAAATCAAGATATAAGGATTTGTCACAAGTTCATACTAGGCTAACTTACTAATGGTTCAAAGATATCTTTTCTTCCACATAGCGAAAGTAATCAAAATTTTTTGGAATACAAATTATTTACAGCATAAGATTTTATTTCTAAAGATCTTTCATTATCTCCTCTTTCGTTATAACATTCTTAAGTGATCATTCCATTTCTTTTCCTTTCGAACCATATTTCAACTAGTATTACTAAAACGACAAATTTCTTTTATCTGATGATGTAACTTATTAGCTTACAGTTCTTTTCTTACTACTTTATTAGATGACCATCCTAACATACTATTCACATACATCTATTATCTCTACAAAAATATATAGGATAAGTCTACATTGCTTGTAATAATTTGTCAGGTCACCTAATATCTTTGAAAATCAATATCTGATCCTGACTTTATTCTGACACTTAAAATTCATTTTATAGTTAACACAGGAATTTCACAACTAATTGTCATATTTTTTAAATCTTACTGTGACTTACATCATACTTTTAAGATATGATGTAATAAAGAGAAAGAAAAGAAACTATTGAATAGGACTTCACGAAATGTTTCTTATTTGTTTTATAAATTTAAGGGACAAAAATCTCGACAGAGTAAAAGAACAAAATAAAATTAAAAAAATCTTATATTTAATTACTAAATATCATGAATGTAAGTGTTTATCTCTCATTGTCAGGTAATATTTGGAATTTAAAAAAAGGAATATAACAAAAGTGAACAGTTATTTTCATAGTTGAAATCATGGGTCAATTTAAGCTAGACCACCATAGAAAACCTGTAAGCACTGGATGGCCGTTTCGTCCTATTGTGGAACTCCTCAGAAGTGCGCATCCACGATTCCGCCTCGCGAGATTCAAACCTAGGACCTATCAGTCTCGCGCGCGAGAGCTTAACCACTAGACCACTGAGCCGGCATCCGATGGTGTTAATGTCTAACTTCAACCAATGCACAAAATTGAGCAACCGTTCACCATTGTCTTCAGAATGAGCATTGGTTTATACGTCTAACTGATAACATTGATCTCTTTCTTCAAATTCAATAGATGAAAAGAAGAATGAAAGAAATGAATCAAGTTGTATAATAATTTTTTTAAGAAAAATTAGGATACCCAATACACTTAATCCATTTGCGCAGCTTTCTTTTATAATATTGACGAAAATTGGTAAGCTGATATCTAAATAATCAAATCATTAGATCATTCAAGAAAGAAAATCTTTTGATGTTTATTAAAAGTTGATTTATTTGAAGCTCTGTGAAGAGAATAACTCACTTTACATATTTTAAAATCACTTTTATACATTTATCGAGCCCGAGAGTGAACATCAACACTGAGATTCAGGTACATCCATCTGACGAGTCCCAAATTGGACGAAACGCGCGTCCTGGATTCCACTGCTAGCCACTATCCATCTTTGCTTATAATGCTTGTGAATTAAGGCAATATCGAGGCAATACGCACAGGATGCATATATGCCAATTAGAGACTGATCAGTTGCAATCCTAAACATCAATGGGAAGATTCAAGTAAACAATACTAAGTGAATTTATCTGTATAATAGTTCATTTAGAATAAAAGGTAGGAATAAAAGAGGAAGGAAACACTTCATTAATAATTTTTTATTTTTTGATGTGGCACTTTTATTCGAAAACAGGCTTAAAATAAACTTAAAATCATCAGTAAAGTTTGTGTTGTGATATTAAAAAAATATTTAACATAACTAAACTTCAATTGCGTAAGATTTTATGACACAAACTCTGTCAGTATTCTAAATAGTAATTTGGATTTCAACTGATAGTAAGCCTTGGATAGAATTTTCGTCTCATTAAAGGACCTAGCAGTTCTAAGTGTTCACAAGTTCTTCAGGCCTTATGGTGACTTTTCAACCTCCAGATTTTACTGCTATGATTTAGAGGTTTACACAATGAAGAACCAAATACCAGTGTTGAGGGGTTTTTATAGTAAAGAATAAAACTCATAAACGGATATTTTGTCTAGTCTGATCATCATATAGATACGTTTCTAACAAGAATACCTTGAAAATATAGAATTGAATAGATATTGTAGAAGAGTTTCTAAAAAAATGTGTACCAATCAGTAAATTTTATGTGATCTGAATTATTCTGTGGCAAGAGAAAACTATTGTCTTGAAATAACAAGACTACTTAATTTAGATAATCTTTGAAAATCAGGTAGCACTGGACAGCTGTTTTGTTCTAGTATGGGAATTTTTAGAAGTGACCATTCATAGGCCCAACAGTTATAAAAATCTGGATCTTCAGATTTCACTCGAGGACGCTCAACGCCTTGATCATTAAGCCAGAATCGAATAGTCTATATGTGTAGATTCAACCAATTTGCAATATTTCATAAATGTCTTCCATTGGCTACAATTCTCAGAAAAAGAAAAAGCCACGGAAGAACACCAATTTGGCATTCATTCAAACATATCTCTTGCTCCAATACATTGACATATACGTGTAAACTTTAAACAAGAAAACTTTAATTCATTTTTATTGTAATCTACTGCAAATTGAGACAAGAAAAAATAAACACGTACAAAGATAATAAGAAATTTAATTATTCATAAATGTATGCAAAGTAGATACTTTCGACTGACTACTGTGAAATTTCACATATGTAGCATATAGAAATATTATGTATGATAACACTAAGATTATAGTGTCTGTTTGTCTTCTAGATTTTTTTAAATATTATTGTCTAAATATATTTGATATTTAGATATTTAAATGTGAAAGTTTCACTTACAATTAGATAAGAGTTAAGGTTTTTATATTTAGTGATAATTATTTCTAGTAGTGATGTAATTAATACAGTTAATGTGAAATTAGATGAGTTGAGAAATGGGGTCATCATTTGTCGTTATAATGGGGAATAAATTATTGTAATCAGAAAAGGTTTTGTGGAGATTTAGTATTTTCATAGTTTAAAGAATGAGTCAGTTGAAGCTAGACCACCAAGGAAAACCTGGAAGCACTGGACGGCCTTTCCGTCCTATTGTGGGACTCTTCAGCAGTGCGCATCCACGATCCCGCCTCGCGAGACTCGAACCCAGGACCTATCAGTCTCGCGCGCGATCACTTAACCGATAGATCACTGAGCCGGCATCCATGGTGTTAATGTCTAACTTCTAACAATTCTCGAAAATGAGCAACCGTTCACCAATTGTCTTCACTGAGTTGATATCTCACAACAGACGTTGTTTGAACTCCACTGGTCACTGCTTCTCATTAGAACTCCAGGACATGTATCTTGAAGTCAGTCACTAGTGAGCGAGACTGGTAGGTCCTGGGCTCGAATTTCGCGAGGCGAGGTCATGGATGCGCACTTCTGAGGAGTTCCACAATAGGACGAAACGGCCATCCAGTGCTTCCAGGTTTTCCTTGGTGGTACAGCTTCAACTGACTCATGCTTTCAACTGCGAAAATAAATAATTAGCCTATTGTTATATTGCTTATTTGTACGATTGACTACTATATATTGCATTTGTAGTACAAAAAATGACCTAATCAATTTGAGAATGATGTGAAAAGTGACTAATGGCGAGCGTTTTGATGGAGTTCTATGAGCAAAATCTTTCAGAATTGCGATCTAATCAAGCACAGAAGGTTGTGATGTATGGTATTAGATGTTGAATGATATGAACTGTAATTCCATAGACTACTTTGTTTTCAGTAACTATAATTTAATTGTAAGAAAAGATGGATAGTGGTTAGCAGTGGAATCCAAAGTAAATATCAACTCTGAGATGCAGGTACATCTAGCTAATGAGTCCCTAATAGGACAAAATCCGCGTCCTGGATTCCATTGCTAGCCACTATCCATCTTTGCTTATAATGCTTGTAAATTAAGGCAATATCGAGGCAATACGCACAGTATGCACATATGCCAATAAGAGACTGACCAGTTGCAGTCCTAAACATCAATGGGAGGAATCAAGTAAACAATTCCAAGTGAATTTATAATTTAATTTCCGTCCGTTATCATTGAATTTTATGTTTTTTGGCAGTGTCAAGTTTTTGGTCTTTTGTCAGCATGGCTTTCATCTTTTTGTTCCATTTTATTATTAACGCTGGAATTTTTGTTAGTCTTGAATTTCAATGGACACTATTTCGTTATATGTCTGAATTCAGAATTATCCTTTGTAATTTTCTTAGGACTTGTGGGCTTTCAATTATGCATACATTAAGTAAACATTCTGACTATCGAAATAATTGTTTACTGTTTTCAGATGATGGATTTAAATGTAAACATAAAGCACTGGATTGGCAGAGGTAATATCGTTTGTTAAGTCCATATTTGAAAGAACTTAAGTTACTCCAGTGACCGGCAAAATGATTCTTAAATTATGGATGGTATGCAAGTGCTTACGTTAATTGTGTTATAAATATTAAAAAGGTTTTCTGTCTTAACATTCAATATTATTACATAAAGACAAAAATACGAGGATAGATTTCCAGTTTTATTTGGAAGTTATAAAAATCTAGGAAGTTACTCAAAAACAATGAACCCAGCATATATTGATTCATTTCTTAAATTACAGAACGAACCCAATATAAATAATACATAGTGTAATCTGATGCATAAGTACATTTAAAATAGAAAAACTGAATAAAACTGATAAAATACCAAGTTCTAGAAATACAGTTTACTTCAACAGTTTATTATGATTTTACTACACCTATTAATCTCTCACATTATGTGACCTTAAACTTATGTATTACGTGGTCATGTGTATTTTCACTCAGATTTTAACACTATAATCTGTTGTTGAATGACTATTCCAAATCTCAACGATATTCTTTCATAATTACTGTTACAATCAGTCATTTCAGTGTTGTAATTTTCTACTTACATTTGTAAGTTATCTATCATAAAATGTAAGTAGTTTTTCCGTCAGTTAGGTGTCCAGTTTGTGTAATTTGTAGCCATTTAAATAATACCCATTAATAATTTTTTGCTACAAGTGCTATAAGTGGACATCGAAAAATACAGCTAGTTTATTCTTTACCACAGTAGCTTGTTACTGATGGTATCCGGTTAACGGACATTGAGTATCTTTCGTAGACAGTTGTTTATAAATACTTGTACTTCTTTGATGATGATGGTCGTGATAGTTCTACATGTTTCAGCTCTGTACAGTGGGACCGTTTTGACGTTCGTATCGAAGGTCCTGACTTTGAAATTGCTTGACAGTTGTTTTGGTTTCCATATATTCTTCAATTGTGAAAATGCTGTGCTCGCGTTGTCAATCCTTCCCTTTACATCTGTATCAGATCCTTCTTGTTCATGGGTGATGCTACCCATTCTAGAAGATAGTAGAACTGAATTGTTAGATGTAATTACCTGCATAACTCTCAGACCAATCGTCAAGTAATCTATCATCTTAATATTATTCATACGTTTTGTTTTGAAATAATGGTTACTTAAAAGTGGTAAAAAAATATTTTTCCATATGAAGAATGATAGTGCTTTCACCATGACTCTCTAAACATAATTACTGAACTAAAATCGAAGTTGTCTCAGTTGCATCTGATTCCTTGTTGCATTAGACTGTAAGTAATATGGTTTACAGGTCATTATATTTGACTTACCTCTTCATTTACTGAATTTTACTCATTTTTTTCTCCATGAATTATGAGGAAAATTTGTTGTTGTTTAATCGTAACTTCTCAATTCAAAATATTAATTTTCGTGATTAATGACATTTCTAGAGTCGTTTGCCGCGAAGTAATCTTTCTCTATTGATAGAATATTGAATAATCTATTTTGTGAACTTTAAGGTAAACTTTATAACCATTTACATCAGTCAGTTTTTCAAAATCTCCTAGTGTCAATTTTGTAAACTTTTTTTTGTCAAAATTTTATAAGTAATTTAAACAAGCTATATAATGTCTAAAAAATATGAAGTGACTAACTCTTGGAAGATTTCTTGGC
This sequence comes from Schistosoma mansoni, assembly GCF_000237925.1. Taxonomy (NCBI): domain Eukaryota; kingdom Metazoa; phylum Platyhelminthes; class Trematoda; order Strigeidida; family Schistosomatidae; genus Schistosoma; species Schistosoma mansoni. Next base: position 10,432,312 of record NC_031498.1, read on the forward strand.
GAGACTATAATTCATGAACGAACCAATCAGATTTACGATAACAGGTCTTGAATTTTGACGCGAAATTAATTAATTCATTTAGCTAATTAGAGTTTTGGCGTGATAGCTGATGTTAGTTCGTGAAGAAAACCCTAACTATCAGCTGTAAATATTAATCTTATAACCTTATAACCCTCATTTATGTAGGTGGACATTCTCAATGTATTTTTGGCATCGCTTAAATGTCGTCTATAAATTTTAATCTCACCGATTACTCTTACATCATTCTTGACAATATAAAAAAGTTTCATTAGTTAAACTAAAAGGAGTCAAAATCCTCCCTAACTTATGAAGTTTTCCTCCATAGATATTGAATTACATACATGCACTAAATTTTTCATTTAGTCTATTGAATAATTCAATATCACGTGTACACTAGTAATATACGAATATTAAGTTATATATATATATATAAGCTTACAGCTTATGTGAAAAAATTTGCTTTTCACATATAATATGTGTTTTCTGCTTACTGAGTGAATAAAATGTCTCACATTTTCTAAAATCAGTTTATTTAATATAAAATCTATGATTAGATATAAATTTAACTGGTTCCTTTCATCTTTATTTTCTTGGGTAAAAAAGGGGGGTAATGAAACCAACTACAAAAGGGGAAATGTAAAGTATTTTATATATTTACTTTATTGAATTTTTCTTAAATGTCATCATATTATGTATTACTTTTATTAATATGTGGAATATTTATATATTTTGTATCGTCATTTAGTTTTACTGAAGAAACAAGAATATTGTCATTTAATTGAAGCTGATGATTATACTGATATATCCAAATATCAATAAGTGAAGCTGAGTTCATACAAATGAGTAAATAAGTGAATAATTTCTGGGCAAGTCACATAATTTTCGATCATTGACTAAGGTCAATGAGTGTAGATACTCTATACTTTTACAGATAATACTTCAATTGCGTAATGTTATAAAAAGCGAAGATCTGTTTAGTACAATCGATCTTTAGTAGGGAAACTGAAATCTAACAGAAACTACAGGTGATATAAGTTCACTTAAACATATGATCCAAGATTTCACTAGCCACAAAATCTTCAGGGGAGGTGAGGGATTCAAACAGAGGAAATGATCGGTGCCCTTAACTACTTTTAAAGTGGGCGATGATGTCGTTTACCTTTGAACAAAAAGATATGACAGAAAGACTAGTATGTATGTCAAGATATCACAAGTGAACTACACTGATTTAAACACAATATAGACCTACAAAAATTTCCTTCAAGTGCCTGATATCATTTCTTAAAAATAGCGGCCATGAATCAGTAATTTAGATGGAAACTCGGAAATTTAGTTGAATAGCATAGTTTACTCTAGCAGTAGTTTTAGAAAACATTAATTCTCAAATACCTTTATAAAGGCTAAAGACTGTACAGATACCTGTTGATCTATCTTTTTATCTTTTCAATCTATTAAGTAAATCACCGGGTTTTAACTTGAATAAGTGATCTATCTATCTAAGGTAAATATTCAAAACAGCGTACTGAATCAGTTATTACTACTGTCTTTTCTATTCACTTCATTATTGTTCTAAACTACCACATCGAAATTTCGCTTACCTACATTGAAATTACTTTTGCTTATTATAGTACGAAATTGACTTGTTTAAAGTAATTTATTTGTCAATAAATTATATATATATATAAATGAGCATGTAAATAAATTTCAAGATTAAGGTTGAAGAACTAATAAAATAATATTTTTATATAGTTGAAATCATGAGTCAATTGAAGCTAGACCACCATGGAAAACCGGGTCTGTTGGGAGATATCAACTCACTGAAGACAATTGGTGAATGGTTGCTCAACTTCGTGGATTGTTTGAAGTTAGACATTAACACCGTTGCATGCCGGCTCAGTGGTTCGAATCTCGCGAGGCGGGATCATAGATGTGTATTGCTGAGGAGTCCCACAATAGGAGTAAACGGCCGTCTGGTGCTTCCAGATTTTCCATCGTGGTCTAGCTTCAATTTACTCATGATTTCAACTATATAAAATTACTAAAATCTCCTCAAAACCCCCTTCTGATAATAAAATAATACCTTCCACAAATCCCAAAAGAATCAGTTTATTATTTAAATAATAAAGAAAAAATAATGTCAATACTTGCAAACATCAATAATAATGTTAAAAATTAATAAAGCTAACGTACATTAATTCACATATATAACTTTCACATAATATTTAATCCAACTAGAAAGTAGATTAAAGAAAAAATTGTATTAAATCTTAACTAATACAATTTAAAACACGGTTAGTTTCTAGAATTTTTCTATGTGAAAGTAAAAAAAACAACAAAAAAAGGATTATTTAAGGTTGTATTTATGGTTTATGCAAAAAAAAACAAAAAAATTGTTTTCGTACCGTCATGAAAACAATTTCTTGATCAAAACCAAAAAAAAACACAACAAAATCATTACATATGATCTGAAGCTAAATGTTCACAATGAAATATCAGACAAATAAAACAACAACAACAACATAGTTTTAACATAACAATTGTATATCTTTATTAAAGAATTAATGATTAGTGAAATTGTTTAAATCTGTTGTAAGGAGACGATTTAACTATGAGGTAAAATCGTTTATTTATACGTATTGATTGAATGTGTAGTTAGTATTTTGGTTTTATCATTTTCATATCACTGTAGTTTCAAGTTTTTATTTGAACTGTAAATTGTTGCTATAGCATTTTTTCGACTCATAAACTAGAATGGATTATTTGGTTACCCAGTACTCCGTTTTTACCTATCAATAATGTGGTTATTTCGTGTTAATACTGCTACTCAATAGGTTTGTTGCATGGTCTGGTCTCCTGTGTATATGAGTGATTGTCTGAAATATACTAACTATCTTGGACTAGTGATTATTGGTTTTGTATTGTTCCTCGTCATTCCGGGCTAATTAGTATTGCGTCAAGAGTTAGGTACAGAGTATCAGTCTCCCTTGTCGTTGTTGCTTATTGGTAGCTTAAGATCGTGTAATTTTAATGGTAGGTTTTGGGACATAACAAAATGACGAAGGTGTGAAGAAAGGAAATTAACATTCACATCAACAAATAAAAAATTCAGCATTTGGGAGAGAAGTCAGTGTAATTATTTGATCAGTCAACATAAAGAATTGTCGTTGGTGTCTTTTACACATTATAAGTTACTAGTAAGCCTTTCAGTTTTTATTATTATTATTGACCAAAATCATGCAGAAAGTGAAAATCAATGTGTCCACTATTTTTGAGCAGATGGAATTATTTCTTCTGCAACATCTGAAGTAATGTTTAGCTTCATATGAACAGATGCTTATGTCAAAATTTCAATCCAGTTCTAGTTATCCCCAGAACACAGAAATAAAATCATTACTTAATTCAGTGCTAGAATTTATTTTTGATGCGGTCATAAATTTGATTCACGGTTTGACAGAAAGGAAAATCTGTTGTGAGTGAAATATAAATATATAGAGAAACCAAAGGTGCAGGGTTGCTAACACAGAAATTTGGCCCACAAGAACACTCCAAATATGGAAATTATATCTTGCCAATACATCCAAGAGAGTTCAGTTTTGATGAAACTATTGATATTTTGAACAAGATATTTTGTGAATAATTATTGTTATTCCATATTCATTACAAATACTTCCAGTTGGCAAAAAATAGCTTACAAATACCATACTACTTATGACAGTAGAATAATTTTACAAGCAGAATTTCTAGCCTAAACTATCCCGTCACTGCTAACCTTCACATGGGGTTGTTATCTCGTATGGAACATCGCCATGAGGTGACGCAGCAGATTTTGCTGAAGAAATGCTAACGATAAATAAACCTAAAACAAGATACGGACGTTTTGGAAACCATGAATACAGTGCCACCTGATCATTTTGTTCATGCTCTTAAGACAAGACGAAGATAATATGGAACGAAGAGCACTAAATACCACTCAAAAACTTTCAAACATTCAACCAAACGTTGGTATTGTGGTGCGTGGTACTTCTCAAAGATTTGCCTGTTTAGAAATCATAGATTTATCATGTGCGATAAAGTGGATCACGAAGAAATAATCTCCCAAATAAGAGAAATTTGAGATCAAAACTAACGAAACGTCTTTAGAAAAGTCAAAACAAGTATATGAACGGAAAATATGCTACACAGTCATTGAGTATAGCGGATAAAAGAAGGTATGTGGGATTATTGTTGAACGGTGTTCACATACGATTACAGTTGGATACAGCATCAGACGTCAAGTTAATCTATGAAAAGACATGAAGTTTAATCGGCTTCCCACAAGTATTACCAACCGAACTCACAGCTCGAAATGCATTCGGAGATATATTAAAGCTTGTTGAAATGATAAAAGGCTTTATTGAATTATGAGATAACTGTTTTAAAGAAAATTGTTATTCAACGAAAAGACATGATTTGGACAGACAAATAAATCTTTGGGGTGTACCATTGAGCGAAATATGGACGATAGAAAGCTAAAATGGTCCTAGAGACCTGCACATAGTTCAAGTAACTAAGGAAGCCGTAACGAGAGAAGACCTTCCTAGAAAACTTACAAAATTGTTCTAGAACACGTCTAGATGCTGAGCAATCGAGAAGGCTAAGTTGCACTCACGGCAAGATGTGAAACCTGTTTTTCGTCAAAAGCGTCGAGTTCCACAAGCAACCGTTGATAAAGTTCACAAAGAATCAGACAGACTAGAGAAGGTCAGTGTCATACAAGCTATTAGTTATTCAGCATGAGTAGCCCCGATTGTAATAGACCAGAAAGCAAACGGAATTATTCACCATTGTGCAGATTTTTCAACTGGATTAAATGATTTTTACAAATTCAATCAGATCCGCTACTCATACCAGAGGATTTATTAATTAAATTAAATGATGGACGTCACTTTTAAAAACTTGATTTATCCTATGTTTATTCGCAAATGGAATTCTATGCTGATTGTAGACATTTTCTAACTACAAATATTTATCATAAACTTTACTAGTACAAAAGTTTGTCATTCGAGATAAGGTCAGCTTTTGCAATTACTTAAGAGTTCATGGGTATTACGGTATCGAATCTCTATGGTTTTGCAGCCTACGTGGATGATATTATTGTTGTAGGCCCCTCTTGAGAAGAGTTATTGTCTCGTTTAAATAATTTGCTTGCAAGAATATTAGAGCCTGGTTTTCAAATGCATAAATATGAACCTGAACTATTTTTCAAATCTGTTAATCATCTTGGATTTATATTCGATAAACATAATCGTCGGCCGAATCCTGATAATATATATGCCATTAAACAAATGCTTGCACCAACTGATGAGATCATATTACGACCATTATTGGGCATGATTGAATATAATGGTGTATTTGTTCTGTCTATACAGATACTATATAATCTGTTAAATTGGTTCTTTACAGCTAATGCAACATGAAAGTGGTCAGAAGAGATTCAAAATTCCTTAGGTAAAACCAAGAAAATCTTATCCTCGGATTTATTATTGACTAATTATACCTGGAAATCGGAAATAATTGTTGCCACTGATGTTTCTAATTATGATATTGGAGCTGTTAACAGTTTTCGTTTTCCAGATGGTAAGGAAATATCTATAGCTCGTGCATCGAGATCTCTTAAACTGACAGAAAGGTGTGGTTAAATGGAAGAGGAAGTGTTGGCTTTCATTTTCACCATCAGTAGATTTCATAAAATGACTCATAGGCGTCTATTTACATTGTTCAGCCACCACAACCCCCTTCTTTCTATTTTTGGGTCAAAGCCTGAATTCCTGGTGTGTACTGATAATCGTTTGCAACGTTGGGCAATCATATTGCTCGTTTATGATTTTAAAATGAAATCTACAACAAATTCTGGTCAAGCTGATGCTCTCTTCGGATTAATTGAGAAGCAGAAGTTTGAAAACGAAGGTATTAGCAGAATGTCGAAAATATTATCATCTAATAAGAGAAAGTGCTGAGCAGTATAATGTAAACAAATATGGGTTACTTCACGATGCTATAGAATGACTGACAATTATTTCTTTCTTCATATATAAATCAGGTTAAAAGCATTTCATAGCTTTAAACTAATCGAATTTCAGAAGACCAGAACTTATCTGATTATTAATCATCTTGTAAAATTTCACGGTATCCAAATCAAAGAGGCTTTTACAATTGGCATTATTGAGTGTCGTTGTTCCTCCCAAGCTATGATTTTCAATAACATGTTTTTTTGATTACTGTGATTCGAAATACAATCACACTACATTTGTATAACGTCTAATGAATATTAGACAGTCTGATGAGTGAACTAATTGTTAATTTATAAAATGTATTCATTGACAATGTGATTTATTACATAGTTATTTCAGAGAGGAGAAAGGCTTCAAGTTTTAAATCTTGGTTTATTTTATGTGATTTACCTAAAACTCACTGTTATCAATCTTTTATTTTTTTTCAGACTTAAAAATAATCAAACATGGATAGTGGCTAGCTGTGGAATCCAAAGTAAATTTCAACTCTGAGATGCAGGTACATCCAGCTGACGAGTCTCAAATTGGACTGAACGCGCGTCCTGAATTCCATTGCTAGCCACTATCCATCTTTGCTTATAATGCTTGTGAATTAAGGTAGTATCGAGGTAATACGCACAGTATGCACATATGCCAATAAAAGACTGATCAATTACATTCCTAAACATCAATGGGAGGATTCAACTAAACAATACCAAAAGAATTAAAAATACTCATATTATTTTGACTTAATTTGAATCTAAACAAAAAACATTGATAATGAAAGAAAATTAATTAATACTACTCATATAATACATGTTAACCTATTAAAATTTGTAATTAAGATATTTATTTAATCAATTATAATTAAATGAATATTGTTCAAACAATAATTCAATAAAATTAGTGATAATTTAAGGACCAGTTTTAAGTAGTATATTATAAATTTTACAAAAAAAGTATTATTTACAAAGTTTACTTTATAACATTATGTAATAAATATTGATATTAAATTACTCAGTTACTACTAATCATTGATTATTATCAATGAATTCAGCATCTATGTACTTCTTATATGAACATTAACATTGAATATATCTATACCCACATAAAATATAGTGTACAAACTATACAAGATTCTGTTGTGACGTCATTGTACATTAAAATAATAATTGATTAGTGTGTTTTTATTATATTACATTGTTTTTTTTTTCTGTTCAGTGGTCATATATAGAGATATGTATATAAGTCGTACGTGTTATACACTGTATAACCCATATTCACTATTTTGAATCTGATGCCGTTTTTTCTTTGTGCTCAAAAATGACCATATATCCGAAGATTTTAGAAATAAATAAAAAGTGAATTTTTGCATTCTTTAAAGTATAATCATTCCAAGATAATAATAATTATCATAACTTTTATACACAATTAAGAAAACTTTGTTTATAATAACAAAATTTAATAGGTATTCATTAATATAAACAACGTGATCAATATCATGGTTGGTATTGGGCTAATAATTTAGATCATACAGAAAATGCATCTTACTGTAATAGATTTATTATTTATTGAAATAAAAGACTATAATTACAAAAAATAAAAAACAGAAGAAAATTAACTGATTAAAGGAAAAACTACTCAGTCATTACTTGTAATAAGTAGTATAAAATAATAACACAATTACTTGATTTAAATAACTAAAATGATAGATTGATTTCAACATAAAATGATAATTGCCAATATCATTCAGAAGGAATTAAAACAATAAGATTAAAAAATTGTAATCTTTAAAAAAATATTCTTTATGAATTGATTGGAGTGAATTATCATGGAACAATATAACATTGAAGAGATATCTTTTGATGATAGTGTAGTGAACAAGAACTCGGGTGGGGACAATCGAATGTATTTAAGCACAACTTACAGACTATATCACTAAATTCTGATAACCATAAAACAAACAGTTAATTTGCAAAATAACAATCGATTGTCTCAATCTTAACTGTTCCTTCTGCAAATATCGGTCCGTCTTCTCTGATTTCATTGTTCATGCATTTTCGTACCGATTTCGCTTCATTCCTGTTCGTTCCTTATCGATCTTCTGCCAAAATACATTCTATGTCTGACCGTCACTATATACTACTTATATGGATATAGGTAGACCACACCATATTAGTATCGAATACCACTTCAATGAGGTTAATAAACTACACAAGGGATCGGACATTTAATTTCCGGTCATCACTGTAAGAACAGTATTCTCAAAATAACATAAACAAAACAAACAGTATACTTTTTTGTTCAGGAATATTTTCAAACATCAATCAGAAAATAATTTGAAACAATTTATTTTGAACATCAAAGTCATTTGGTAATGAAGTGAAGCTTTCTAACTGATTATTAAAGATTTATTTAATGGATTATATTTTAAATCTTTTAATGTGGTTATTTTTATACTATAATTCGAGTTCCATAAAATTATTTATTAATACTTAGTGCCTATTAATGCGGTGGTGTTGTTTACGAAAATGAGAGGACGAAAAGCGAATTTCCGGCGCTTTCACCGGGTTAGTGGAAACTGAAAGTTCACCTAGGGGAGTTGGAAAACCCTGATTCCAAACCAATGGTGCACATGGGCTCCAGTATCCTGAGGGAACAAATGGCGTATGAATCAATCGTTGGACACCGGCTACCATAGGAATGCATCTTCTCAAGATGCTCCACTGCCTTGTGGATCAGATCTTAAGGTCAAAGGCTCCGAGTGCGGCCCTCTAAGAAAACCACCAGCTTCAGTCTGGGAACCTGAGCAGTATCACAGCCCTCACACAAATCAAATAAGATTTGTGAGGCGCATATGTATCTGGTGCTTTTTTGTACCAATATTCATGTGTTTAAATAAAATAATAAAAAAATGCATTTGATAGCGCTGAAAACTTTGTTAAAACTCTGGAAAATTTATAAAGTAATTGAAGTAAATATCAGTATTTAGATTGGTGGAATTTGTTGAATAATATTGAGATTACGAACCAATGATCTTCATAAATACTCATACTGATAATTATCATTTACTCACTGTTGATTAGCTTCGAAAAAAACTTTTGATTTTCTAGTGAAAGGTCTCGACCAGTGCAGTTCAACCGTTAAAGGTGTGGAGTGCGTACCTGCTAAAGACAATTAAAGATGGGTGCCTAATCTCGCGAAGAGAATGAAACTACACACCATCGGCAAACGGATTAGTGGTCTGAAGGTCGAAAGTTGTATTTACTCAAAATACAGTTGTTAAGATTGTACAAATATATTTATTTACTCCTTGATGTCTTAAGTCGTTGCGGTACTACTGTGAAACTATTCATTCAAATTTAAACGAGAGTTCTTACAAATGAAGAAAATAAATTTCTAAAAGATTAATTAAAAACATTTTTACTAGTATGAGTCATAATCGCTTAAAACTTACTCAAAAACGTCAACTTATTGGAATTTTTCGGCTTTTCTAATTAAAACTTATTTAATTATTTTTAAACAACAGTAAAATTTGTTGGTTAACGGATGAGAAATTGTATTTCTAAATTTCGTAAATATATTTGAACTACTTATAAGTAGCGTAATAAAACACATTCTGAAGGTAAACTTTTATATACCTTTACTTCAATTCATATAAATTAACTTTTTCAATTGGCGATTCATGTGAGAAAAAAATATTGGCATGATCACACGTTTATTGATGTTACTCATTTAATCGACAGTAAAAAATTCTCAGGACAAATTGTGTCATATTCATTACACATTTAAAAGATATTTATAAAATAAATTCAGCAGTCAATATCTTCCACAAGTACTCAATAGTTAGAGCTTTCTACCAGCTAAGTTGCTACAATTATTTTTCCATATATATATATATACATATATATATATATATATATATATATATATATATATATATTTGTATTGATGACTGTTTTGATTTTGAATTCGAAATACACTACATTCGTTCGTGGTCATCTAATACTTCTTGATTAAATTGCATTATTGCTAGGATTACTAGTTTATACTATCATTCAAATACTCTTAAACATTACATTGGCGTCGCGATGGAGCCCATGATGGGACGGTTGGATATACATTCAGATTTTAATGCTCCTGAGGATTACATGTAGAGGTTCGAAATCTGGTCTATGACCAAGGAAGATTATGAAGATTTTAACATTGTGGCCCATTTTCTTACATTCATCGGAAAAGAAGCATGCAGCTTAATAAGGACTTTGGCATTTCCAAACAAGCCGACTTCACACCCTTATGCAACTCTCAAAGAACTACTGTTGGACCATGTGAAGCATACAAATTTCGAATGCGGTAAAGAAGTAAAATTCAATGAAATGACTCATAATTCTGAATGCTTTAAATGTGATAAAACTGGACACATTCAGTCAGTTTGTAATACCATAATTCATTTCGCTGAAACTAATGCTTAAATTTGTGGCTCTACTAGCTTGGATGTTTCTAATGATCACTTATTCTTATCCGAAACTTCGAGAAGCGGTGTAACGTCACATAGCATTCCAGAGTTGAATGAAACCCAGAATCATCGTGAGACAAAAGTTTCCAATCAACCAACTTCTTATCAGATTCCTCGTGTTATTGTATCAGGTGTTGTTTTTCATAATGATTGACACATTTCTTATGAAATTTCTTACAACTCTGAGAATAATATGTTGAATGAGTCAAATTATGATCAAAAACCGGGTTCACTTTTGGTAGATGATTTTTCTAATGTTCCATTGTTCTCTGATGAAACTCTTAAGAAATTTGATGAAAATATTTCAGAAAAATCAGATTCTGATGTCATATCAAACGCTATTCGTCTTCACAATAAATTTATTTCTAGTGATATTCCTAATGAATGTGACGAATGTGTTCCGAATGAGTCGAATTCTATTCACATTTCTGATGTTGTTGTATCAGATGTTGGATATTCTCACGAACAATGTTTGTTTAGTAGAATCCCTAGTTAATGGTATGATGAATCAGAGGGAATAGCAAGTTTCCCGAAGCAATCAGTGAACCAGTTTGCCCAGGTATGAAGTTTGCACAGACAGAGAATCCAAATCAAGTCCAAGATTATCCTAATAAGTATGAGGCAGATGCATGTTTCCCATTCGATTGTTTTGCAGGTGAATCAAGTCTAGATGAATCACATGTGTTACTTACACATATCAATGCATATCTATCTGTGTATTGTAATATGAATAAGAGAAAATAAGATATGTCTCATAATTTGTATGCAGGCCAAATTCACATGATGGAATGCCTCAAATTACATGTCGGTGTGTATCATCTGAAGATACCACCAGTATTGTAGTTTGGCAACTCTTTACTAGTAACACCTTCTATAACCGAATCGTACCCACCCAGTTTAAATCAGATGCGAAGAGGTTGGCAGATATATTTGATGGGTTATCAGCTAGGCTACAGTGTATCCAATGTCAGCTTTCACTGCATTGCGGATACCAAGTAAAACGAGTGGAAGAGCGTTGGTCCACTGTGAAACGTTTGCAGCTGATAGCGAAGCTTTTAGTTGTCGTGAAAATGTTCTACCATTAAAAATACTTTTCTATTACACAGTTAAATCCACTCAGTCATATCAATGTCTCCACAACCTAGACCTATATCCTGGTCTGTCGAGTTTACAGCTCACCACCCTTAACCTCCTTTCTAGATGTTAAGGTCGAGATAAACAGTGACATTTCGTCTATGCGTTTAAAGTGTCATGCCTGACATATTAGAATGTGTATGAACTAGCATTCTACTTTTTCCAAAATTATTTTGTTAGATCAGGATACTGTTCACCCACTGGTCTAAACAAAAACAAACAATCTAAACATACTAAGTTTTATGTGAACAGTAAAGGTTAGTTGTCTTCTGTCATTCAAGTTGTGGAATATAGTGAGAAGCTAATCTAAAAGTTAGACTATGAACTCTTGTATAACATGTCGAAAAGTCGTTGAAAGAGATAACATGAACTGTTGAAAACTAACTGAATGTTGTTAGTTTGAGGTGAGATCAGTTTAAAAGAAATACTACAACACAAGTAATTTTAAATAAACAAAGGATCGCCATGTAGTTAATTTATACGTAAAGATCGAATACAAAAACGCCACCAGAACTCCAGTTATTAACTTGAATAGCGTAAATGTGGTCATCGAATGGGATATTAACGTTGCGCTTAAAGCTTGCTTCTTCAGAATTTTTTTTGAATTTTGTTATGAACGTAGATACGTAATGATATTGGGGTTTAGTAGTTACAATGAATAATTTTAAGTTGCTTTTCTGAGTAGGACATCATCATGTACATCCCCAATGTTGAAAAATCTTTTTCCAGGTAGCAGATCCGTATCACAGTTACCTACTTCCATTGGGGCTGTTTCCAGAACGTCGTCGATGGCAAAGTTGAAGAAGAACGGTGAGTTTGGGTAATTCTGTCTAACCCCATTGCTTAAAAAGACAATAGAGAGAGGTGATCGTATGCCACTACTCTGCCTGAGGTGTTTGTGTGTAGGGTTGTAGTATCGTTTGTTATGTTAAGCCCATATACTTTATTCTAGCTTCTGGCCAAGCCGATTCGCCAGTTCATTATGAGTCATGTTTTCACCTTGTCAATCATTCACTTATTAACCCTGACCATTTTTGTTGTGTATAGCCTTCTTATCCTATTTATTACATGTCTGTCATTTATTCTTGTATGACTATAAATATTGATTAACGCTTGATAAAAGTGAGCTGGTTTACCAGCCATCTCTAATGTGTCATTTTTATTTCGCTCGCTGATGTTTACTCATGTGTTTGTAACTTTCTGGTCTGTGTCATTTATCAATAAAACTGTAGCTGCCGCTTCTCTTTGACTTCTGATTTTATGCACCGTTAAGATTGGTATTATAACGGTTATCAGGGTGAACGATTAACGAATCACGGCACTACAGGGTCTTCACGATGTTAATATACATCTCAGAGACATCCTTCTTCAACAGACGATCCCAGAAAACAGTCATGTCCAACTAATCGAAAAACAGCCTGCTTCTTCAGAATTTTGAATAATCCGCGAAGTATGGTGTAGCCAATAGTTAGGACTCAGTCGGAAGTAGACTTATTCACCGATATTTGTTATATAAATAACGTAGATAGGGACGACTATCGCCTCATCCCGTGACGTTGTAACAAGCTAATTCCCAAACTTTAATAAACAATTCAGTCGGTTCTTTAATCAAAAGTTTGCAACCATCCTGAAAATAGGCCAGGAGTTAGTCATCTGATCTGATGATTTACGGTGATTCAGAGTTCCTTGTGGGCGTTTGCCTCGTTAGGTGGATCAGTCATTACCCGCCACGGAGGACAAAACAGTCTGATCGATGTTGCTGGGCCAGAAGACCAGTTGAACTATCCTTCAAAAAACTCTGCCCAAGATGTCAGTAGAAGTTATAGACTGGAATACCATCAGCTTCACAAATTATTCCACTCACGCCAGACTTCTTGTTCCCGGTGACTCAGATGACTTGAAAGGGCTTCCAGCAGCTACCAGATGCAGCTGCTACTTCCAGCTCGTTAGAAAACTCCAACCACTAGACTTCTCTGTCCTTATTCAAGCCTTGTACAATTTCAGTACGTAACAATCTTCATCTATGGTCAAACTCGCAGTCATCCGGAGAAGACCGACATGATTTAACGAGTTGTGGGATGCATGTAGAAACCCACTGCTTATAAGCGGGACGTTTCGCGAAGCCGCAAGTGATTCTATTCGCTAGTTTCGTGACGTCATGCAGTTGCAGTCAATGGTCATCAATACTTTTCGGTGGGCTGATAGCTAGTCTTGGACCTAACTAGGTTTGACATTTGATTGGAACGGAAGCTGTAGAAAATTGGTTTACATAAAACCGTTTAGGACATTTATTTTTTTGGCTGCGGAAATGTAAGATAAGATCAAGGCATGATCAGAGTCCAGATAAGTATTTGAAAAGAGCTCTAGACTTGTACACAACCGTGGCAGCAGTAGGTGGACGTGATGTGGTCAATATAAGTCCAGGCATGGGTTGCAGAGAGAGGTCATCAGGTAGTACATCAGCGATGACTATGTCGATGGTCGGCGCTGCCAAGAAACAGGTTATAGTCTGCACGAAGATGGCTGTTGTTATATGAACATTTCAAGGAGGAAAGCGAACTCTCGCGACCTTCGACCATACTAGGGAATTTAGAGATTGGAGGAAATAAGATGCCATCTATTTTAATGTGCATCGCAAATCATTTGGCTCTGTTCAACTTTAGTAGTAGGTTGCCGTTCATCTGAAACCTTTTAAAGAGACTATTATCTTAATTAATTTGTATTGGTTCCTTTAATCTTTCTGTGGATGTTATAGACTGTGACTGACCAGTCACTTTTAGTATATTTGAATTCTGTAGGGAATGTTAGATATCGCCACTAAGTCACAAGAAGTTAGATGGTGACCAGCGACGGGGCCAGAAAAAGATGAACATCAAATTCATAGAAGTAGCTAATTCAATGGTAATAATATATAAAAGATTGTGCATAAAGATATAATACAGGAAGAAAGAAAGATATGAAGCAATTTCAATCTCACAGTTTAAGGGAACACAAAGAGTGTATACACCTACGCCATTGTGATCGATTCTCATCCATGTCACACAGAGTCTCCAACCATTGCCTACGATAAACACCCGGACACCAACAAAGTAGTCTGCATCTGCCAACATGGCTCAGATTAGAAGTTAGTGACTTTATGGACTGATACCACGTTTTGGTATTGCCATCCCTAACTTTTTTCCAACCATCCCCAACATCAGTCAGCATTGCGCGTCGTGGTAGTCGGTGTTTAGGCATACGTAATACGTGGCCCAAACATCTCAGTCGGTGGAGATTTACAACCTCATCAGCTGATTTACCATCATTCTCTAATACCCTACGTATAATCCCACTATTATTTACCCAGTGATCCCAGTCGATGCAAGCAATATTTCTAAGACATCTGTGGTCAAAAACTAGTAACTTACGTGTATCCTCTACTCTTAATGGCCACGTTTCCTAGTCTTAAATTAAAAGAGAACGAAATGCTGCGCAGTACACCCGTCCTTTAATTTTGGAAAGAGCAGGAACAAATATTCTAGTAGAATAGCATGAATTCATTTTATTTCGTTGTTTCTAGTCAGCTGCTTACAACTTGCGATATTTAAAATCATAATTACATAATGGGTTTAAATCACTTACATGAAAGCATTTAGTTGGAAGTTATATTGAAGACACATTAGTATAGTATAGCAAGGGTGTAAACAAATTTAATAGACTGAATATTGTAAATATATACCTTATGTAAAAGAAGATTCTACAACATTGATTGTGACGACAGTTCAGACGGCCAGAAACAAATGACTACATAATGTGTAGAGCTCAGTTAACAAAATAAGATTACTAATCTGGAAGATAGTTGAAATAAAACTCAAGCGAGTTAAAAAGAAAAGGTTTAAGATGCAACGAAGGAACATTTGTCACAACGGCAAGGAAAGATTAATAACCTTTTGAACACATACGTCAGGTTTTTGACTCCTGATAGCAACGGCTGCAGCAAACTTCAGAAGACTGGAGTTTGGCTGCTAACTAATTACTTTGAAAGATTGCAAGACATCGACCTGATGTTTTGTATCCAGATGTTTGGAAATAGCACTGTTTAGAATCTTTCTTTCTCTTATTCTGAGGTTTTTTAGAACAAGCTCGAAAGATGTCCTCCTTTCTGTTCGGCCAATGTAGCTGCTTTGGCAGATACACGTAAATATATAAATACAGTTGGTAGTAACATGAAAGAGGTGCTTGTCAACCTTTGACTAAGTTATCGAATGTATTGATTTATACAGAATTAATAGTTTGGCTGCCGGATAAGTTCTGGCTAGTGCAGTGTACAGTTTCCTGCTGATTGTGTTGCGACATCATCACCTTTGAAGTTGACATTTATAGACATTGGTTTTTTTTACTGACCGTCTTCCGTCTTGTTTTCTTTAGGTTTTTTATATTTGTCAATACATTTCTGTGGGTAACAGTTGTCTCTTAGGCACTTTTCAACGTTAATCAATTCCTCTTCTAGTTTGTCGGTGGTACATATCCTTTCGACCTAGTAAAATAGTGTTTTAACCAATGCCTTCTTGTAACTGATTAAACAAAACTATTGGGGTTCAGGTAAAGGCCATTCCAAGTACTTTTCCGGTAGACCGAACGTTTAACTGTCCCATCTCCCCTAAGTTTTATGGCAGTATTAAGAAAGTGGAACATGTCATCCTGTCCGTGTTTCATAGTAAGTTGTATGTTAGGATGAGCATTATTGATAGACGGATATCTCGCCTTCGCCATAGGTGACGTAAGTTAGCAAAAGCCAAATGAGTTTCTACAATCCGTTCAGAGATTTCGTCAGACATCAACCCATAGAAGCTGATCAGACTTCCAAGAAAAGTAAAGCTGTCGACAAGTTCGACTACTTCACTCCCTATCCTTAGTTTAGGTTTTGATGCAGGCCAGTCTTGAAGCAACAACTTGCATTTAGAGGTGGAGAAAAGCATCCTAAACATCCTAGCATTGTTGCTCAGTGCTACTAAAAGACTATGCACTTTATCGGCGTCCTCACCAAACAGGACTATGTCATCTGTGTATTTTAAGTTGATAAATGGACCTCCTGGAAGGAGATCGAATCTGAAAATCCAGTCGACGAGAACGTACTAGGCTGTAGACAATACTCTTTATTCCGTGAGAGTTATCAAAAGTAACTACTTATTCAAGTATAAATGGATTCGATTCTGTAAACTGTAAAGAGATCACGAAGGTGAATATACGAACTCAATCATGTCATACAGCAACACCAGACGAACTAATAAAATGGCAAAAATCAAATGTTTGTACTTAAAGTATAGATAAGATAGAAAATAGAAACTTCAATACTTTCTATACAAAATAGCAACAAAAACATATACACAAAACATGGAATCATAAATGCACCATATTCCAATAAAATTTACTCTTTAAAAAGTTTACACAACATGGTAAATAAGGAAACAAACTTAATGCCAATTTGTATCGACCATACTATTGGGTGATAAAGACGGAGATATAGAAATAGTATCAGAGGTAGCAAAGAATGTCGATGCTAGTTCTTTAGCAAGGGACACATGAATTTTTGTTAGTAATGAATGCATATCACTATTTGTGGACATGTTATTAGGATTTAAATCTAAATCTGCTCTTAATTCAATCAAAGCAGTAATAAGTACTTCAACTTGATCTCGTCGTAGACAATTTCGACCCAATAAATGTCTTACTTCAGCAAGAAGTCTTATTTTAAGACGAGTTGGTATACGTAAACCAAGACCTGTAGTCGAAGAACTTGTATAATCTTGTCCAGCTGAATTGGTGGTAATAAGTGAATTGCCAGGACTAGTAACCAGTAGATCAATAATTCGGTCAACTGCGCCTTCACAATCACCATCATTAAAACTTTGTTGAAGTTCAGCATAACGAATTAAAAAAGCTAATTCAGGTGATAATTGAAGATGATTCACTTCATTAACTTTGTTATTATTAGATGGTTCGTCATATGATGATCCTCGACAAAAGCCTAATATTATAGCAGCCAATTCTGCAACTTCCGTAGACGCATGTGAAATTGTTGTTTCATTCAAAGTTTCCTTACGCATAAACCCATTATCTCTAGCAAGAGAGAGCTCAGCTAATCGATTAATCATAGAATAATCACGTGCCATTAGAGCCCAACCTACAGAGATACAAATTGGAGAATAATTTGATGAATCAATTATAGAACCTCCTTGAGATTGCAATGATAAACATGCAAATCTACGACAATTTAATTTGGCTAGTTCTTCAGCAGTTGAATATAATCCTCTAACTTTGGCTTGACTAATAAACTAGTAAAATGAAATAAATAGAGATTATAAATAGTCATAATTAATTAATTAACCCATTTTAAATAAGTGAAAAAAACGAAATTATTTAAAACTGTATTCTTATGGAAAATTAATTATTGAGACTACTGATTTGAAGTAAATAATACTCATTATTCAGTAAACCAGGTAATATTCAATTAATGAATAGAATATAATACTTAGGATAAATAATATGATATCACAATAGATTGTATTTAGATTTAAATGACAGACGAAAAATCAAAAATATATTGGTCAACTACAAGGTTGAAATGGTTTTCAGCATTTTCTGAAATTTTAATTAGTTTTGCCTCTTAAGGAAAGGATTATACGCTTATTTATTAAGTGATTTATTAATTTTCTGAATAGAAATTAAACTACATGAGATACACGTTCTAGATTCGTGAGCACACAGGGACTCATTGTTATAACCTGTGAACGCCAATTGTTATATCTTGTGGTCCGCCAATTACAATACAGTGAATTATCGATAAGACTAATGACACACAAAACCCGTGCGAGCAGTCTAGAGTACTTGTCGGTCCTGCTTTCTGCCTAGCCCAGCCTGTTAAGTCCAGAGCACCAATAACAGCCTCTGCAATATGAATCATTTATTTCAAGCATACTGAGTTTATATACCAATCAAACAGACCACATCGTATCATAAATGAGAAAATAACATTCGTACAAGATTTAGCTAGATGTGGCTGTGAATGTGGGGAACAGCAATTAGTAGACTGGAGATAACTCTGGAACGGTAAATCGTATAGTAATAGTTCATAGGTCGAAACAAAGCCTATAATAAGAGGGACGCGAATATGAATAGTTTAGTTATTTAACAATTATACAGTAAAAATATACGAGTAGTATTGGTCGCTAAACGGATCCCAAAGTTACCATTCACTATTCTAATCGGGACGTAACACTCATACATCACGTAATTTTCATAACCAATTTACACAGATTATATAGTATAGTTGTATTGGACGTGTAAGAAATGTCACTACAGTAATAAATTATTCATGTCTGATTATAGATAATAAAAAATGTGACTATAGTGGATTGGAATTGGAATATACAAATCAAAATTCAGTGTTTTCATTACTAAGCCACAAAACCAGACTCAAACATATATTATTATACAAAAATCTCATAAAATACATTGCACATGTTAGGATCAACGTATAAGCTGAGTTATTTGCTCAGCTTTTAATGTCATTTAATTTCGACATTTTAGTCTTGTGAATTGTTTACACATCAGACTATCATTCCTCCTGCTCTGAGACGACTGTTAAGCTCGCTTATTTTAGACGGGAAAATCGAAGGGGCTGTGTGATTCAACTATTAAACAATGTGACTTTGTAGCTACTAATAAATAATGGCAGTGAGGATTCATAGGTAGAGATTATAGATATATATTATATAACCTAGTATTTCATACAGTAACCACTTCTCATAGAAACAACAAGCTAAGAAAATTTATTGACAAAGTCATCAAATTAAAGGTATCTAACCAACCTACCCAGTTTGTAGCTCTAGTTGAAACTGGAACAGCATGTCTCAATAATAAGGCAGATTGACGAGTACGCCCAGATTTACAATGATCCAAATATCCAAGTGCAATAGACAAAAGACTAGTTTCAGAAGCCAATGATTCGATATAACCAAGAAGAAAAAATTCAACTAATGAAGAGCTGTCTACAGGTTGATACAACGATTCATTAACCTCAGCCTTAGATATATCTGCACATGTAGTAAATAAAAAGAACAAATATGTTCATACCATAATGTAAACGGTGATATGGATGTTTAAAGTTTCTGCAATAATAGGTAGGTTTGCGCATAGACTTCTACGAATGCTTGATTACATATTGGATAGGCAATCAAGGGAATATTTTGAGCCTAAATACTCCAAGTATATTATATATTTCAGATGAGAGTACGTAATTAATCCATGTAGTACGTTACTTAAACCATATTTGAGGATGCTTCAAAATGCACTATATTCACAATAAACCTTTTTCTAAATCTTAAGATGCCATCGCGATTTTAAAAATTTGATTCAACTAAACATCTGTACTGTTAGTTTCCATTCAAGAAATAAGAGAGAATGAGCTTATGTACACATGAATTATATTATCTGTCACCTAATTTCACAAGGATTCTTAGTTGTTGGGCTGAACATGAAGCACCATTTAGCGTTTGCATGACATTACTTATAAATACGATCAATATGTTGAGCAAACTGGGACCTTAGATATTAGCCTCTGGCTATTAATACTTTATAGCAAGTCATTACCAGAATAACTGATAAAAAACATTTAAAGATTTGTTTTATTTAGAAGTGATCTTAAGAAGACAATTTTTAAAACAATAACTTATGAAACAAAACTGATTAATTAATTAATTAATTAAGAAAATATTACTTACAATTTACTGTTTTTGGACAAGATTCTAAAGACAACTCGTCTTGTTTATGTGTAAGCTGAAGGTCATTAAGTACACCAGGATATATGTGGTTTAAAAGATTTGTAAAATGTGCAATAAACCACCAATTACTTAATTTTTCACTTGCTATACGAACAAATGAGAATAGATCCACGTGAAAAATGCTTGTGATTAAAGCATCGACGGACTGAGGTAAAAAGTAAACAATAAAAATAATAATAACAGGGACAGAATTAAAAACTTCTGAAAAAACCTAAGTGACAGAAAATGTTTTTTTTAAAGTAAATTCTTATGATAAGTATTAAATTTTACGGGCTAAATGGTTTGATTATGAAACGTTCAATGACATTTTAAACACTAATGAATACTTTGAGTTAATACTAACGATGACGTATAACATGATAATGAGATATTAACGCTTAAATAGTCCATTTTAAAGGATGTAATACCACTAATAGTTAAGAAGTACAATTTTGAAATAGTTACGATACTTTGCAATGAATTGTTTTATGGTTGGTAACAAGTATGAATTGTTACTAGTATTAGATGTGAAACAACAATCTTTGTTGTTTTATGTAAGTAGATTAAAGTTATTACAGCTCCGTAATCAAATTTAGGTTCGCGTTAATAGGCTTTGAGAGACAACACTTCGTGGGGGGTAGCCGCACAAACATAATTAAATAGCGAACGGTTCACACCTACAACAAAGCTGGTGAACGCTTTTAATACAACGCATTTTCGTTATCTGTTTACATTATATAGTACTTAACAAATTGGATAGGGGAATATTATATACTTTGCCTCTAATTAACTTTCTGGGAATTCGCAAAAGAACATCAGACTTTGTCATATTCTGTTAAGTTATAAACAGAACCTAATGAAAATAAACAAATTCAAATTGTTTTTTGCTAGTTCCAATTTTCGCTAATTTTAAAAAGCAGAATGCTTGTAACTATAGATGATTATAATTAACGTGTAACGGTACTGGGATCGCGCTTTGATACTGTATTCGTACGTTAAGAAGATTTTCTAGTCTTCCTACTAAGAAATAATGGTCCCCAAATGCTAATTTTCTGTATTTAGCCTGTAACTATAAATTGAGCTTATTTCAGAAAATGGGTAGCAATGAAATCAAGCGAGCATTTTTCATCTTAATTTAAAACTTTTTAGTTGTATATGCTTGCGTTCCAGTGTTGATTTTCTCAATGGGGACTAAAGATCGGAATGGAGAAATATTCAGCTAGCAAGCTCTGAATAAGATAAGACGAGCGTGTTGAATTTCACTGTAACCTAATGCCCATCTAAAATATAATACACAGCATATATTTTGACTGAATAGTATGTGACTAAGAGATGTCATACAATACGGAAATAAAAACAATATTAATAACAGAACAAAAGAGTGTACTAAAACTAAGAAAAGCAAATTATTGGTTAATGGAGGTAATTAAGAAACAATAGGCTATAAGATATAATAATTATAAGAAAATGTAGCTTTTTCAAGCAATATTCGTTGGAAAGTAGAAGTGCGCTGTCGAAGATCTCAAATTACTTTGTACAAAATTATTTCACATCTATTTGCATTCCATTCTAACGTGTGCGATCAAAGAGTGTTATCTTTGAATTTCGTTTAAGAAAAGCACAGTATAAACTAGTATAGTATTAAACTAACTGGAAATATGGCTTAACAAAACAACAGATCGATAAACTTACCAGTAAGGAAAGATATAGAAGCAAACAATAAAAAACGTTTATATTCATGCGAAAAATTAGAAACGTTATTTACCTGATCAAAGTTAGAGCCCGGTTCCATATTACCTTTCTTTGTTAAAGCAAGCCATTGGTCAAGATCACTGCTTAAACTATCAATATTTACCAACTGGTCAGTGTAGAAAACAAATGATACAAAACGAAAAAACCATCCACGTGAACCTCTGGTTACGTCCGAAATTCGCAGGTCGTCCCAAATAGACGTGCGCCCCGATAAGATATTTACAATTAATTTTATGTATTCAACTGATGTTGGATCCCCACCAACATGATCGAATTCTCCTGAAGACAGTCGATGTTCACACTCTGACTGCCAGTAATTCCACGCCTGCGAAAACTGAGCACCATACTCAGTCCACATACCTAACACCAATAAAAAGGACAAGCATTTCTAGAAAACACATATCTCGAAACTTTTACATCATAGACTAAGGATAGTGGATTTCAAGTAACTAATGAAAATAAAAAGTGAAAGTAGAAGACAAAACTTAAGTTCCTCACACCTATGTTCACGATAAAGACAAAGATTCCAAGCATTGAGTAAAGCCTATCAAGTAGGTAAACACATTTATGGTTGAGTTACAAGCAAGAATTAACAACCAGTAAAAGCTCACCAAATTAGTGTTATATATGGGTGTTATCAAAAATGAACAGTGAGTATCGATAATGATTTGAGTGGAAATTACATGGGCATTTATAAAGATATCTGATGTGGTCATGTTGATCGGCCCCACTAAAGAAATAAATTTTGTGGAATAGAGTTTGAATTTCCGTGTTTGCCACAAACTCTTCAAAAAAGAGATGTAGAATATTCATTTTCGGCAGATTGGAAACAATTTTAGGAAATAAACTAATTGCAAGTAATTAATCATACGGGATTCTTACTAGAAGTGTGCAGTTTTAGGTCTCATTCAACCTATATATTTCATTTGAGTGATACCTGATGCCTTTGATATCATTTTATTTAGTTTTATAAAATAAAATTATTCAGACCCAATGAGTATTGATTTGGATTATTACAATATTAATCAGTTATTACCAGGAACTAACGGGATAACTATAATGACGAACAACTCAGGATTTAAATGGTTTATTTGGAGATTAAAATTGTCATAGCTTTCAAGTAATAAAACAAATAAATCAAAGAACAAATATTTTATTGAGATCTACTTTAGGTAATGAGACCAACTACTGAATTTCCCGAAAATGCACAAGTTAAAAATATGTCTTAGGCAAAATTACTTGCCTTCTTTTTCAGCATGAGAAGCGACTGGCATAGAAGCTAGAAGTTGACGTAGACTTCGGAGACCACGACCGTTAGAATTAGAATGCAGGACAAGCAAACTTGCTGCTTCCTGACACCTAGCTTGTAAAACCAAGCTTAAAACTGTTGGCCAAAAGTCCTTGTTGGTTTCCCATGATTTAAGATTATTCAGTTTATCATGTAATAAAATATGACCGGATTGCTCTCTGCTTGCACTATCCAAAATCTCTCGAGCGCAATTAGCCGCTTCCTGGGACTGTACATAAAACCAACTACAGAGATTGAATGCTAAATATCCAGGTGGAGATACCTAAAATAATGGGAATAAAAGTAAGAAGTTTTTATCTTCCGAAGAATTGATTTGCATAACTGTAATACCAACAGCAGGTACTATGATATATCATACGAAATTTCTCATGGTATGACTGGCGTTTTAAGTCGCTTATGATTTATTCTTCCCAATATACAAAAGCTGCAGAGAGATGCATCTAGGTATGAGAGATAAGAATGTCTGGGCTGGGAACTTAATACTAGGATTTTTCGTATCAGGAAACTGGACTAGACACATTTACAATTATTGACAAATCCCACCGAAAGACTTACTGGTGTAACATTTTTAACTAATAGCTTGTATAAAATTGTACGAAATCTGCCATATAAGTGAATCTTTATGATTAAAAACAATACAGCAATAAAAATCAATAAGTACATCCATGAGGGTTAAAAACCGGGAAAAGGAGAACACTAAGATTATTGCCAAGTATGCGCTAAATTTTCAATATATACGCTTACTGAGTAACAGTCAACTTTGAGTCTGTGATAGAACAGTAATAGCTTACTTATAAATATTTAGGATTGTTTGACATACTATTTATTGAGTTTAGTCGGTGAATGGACATAAAACCTGGTACTAAGTACCAAAGTTAGAATGCGCCACACAAAATATACGGATAACATTGTAAAGATAATCACATAGCAGTGTACAAATTGATGAGAGGTGAATTCAGTCAACCAATTCGTCTATTCCATAAATGACTTAAGTTAGAAAAAGTTATAATAACGTTATGCATTTGAATTGATTTCGAGAGGAATATTTCACACTCAAGTTAGAAATTCACCCAAAAAATCTACACGTTCGCTTCGTATTAAGAGAATTGAATTTTGTATACACGGTCGTATGAGGCTTAGTTTCATTCTGAACATCGGGTTAGATGGCTAGTAAATCCATTAAAGACAGAGAAAGTGTTACCTCCTGATGTTCATTTTTGATAAAGTGGGACAAAATCATGTGTATTGTTCAATATTATTTTTTATACAGCCACACGTTTGAGTAGGCATTAGCACCTACGGTCTGACTCTTGTGTGATTGAAACACCAATGATATAGACAAATAGATTCTAATTACAAAGTATATGCTCAATCGACACATCCCGTTAAGACGCGGATATAAAGAGTCGAGCGCGAGTGTTTTGGACGCTTAAATTTTATACATTCCTATAGGCAGAAAGACGAAACCATGAGAAGCTAAGGAGACAGGTGTGTCTACTAAAAATACTACACATTAATTTAACTCAAATACAGGCACTGAGTAAAATAATAGGGGTATAGACACACACAAGCGCACATAAGGCGTATAAATGTAGAATTACAGGGACATGAACGTAAGAGGTACATATACCACAGGTAACGATTTCCTATGAAAAAAATGAAGTTATTAGGAAAATAAAAATGACTCAATAGTCACATGCTACCTGAGTTGCCTAAGTCTATCCAGAGGCTGGGACCGATTACGTGGATGTGTAATAACAAAGAAAATGCTACAAGTTTTATTAAAATTATGATACGTTTGGATGGAATCCCTTTTTAGGGGTGCCACCACAAGAAATTACAAAAGACAGATCTAAATACTGATTAAAAGTCAAAAGACTGAGGATTGGTGAGGTCCCGGTGAATATGCAAATAAATGTATATAAATTTTCATCGATGTCAGATCAAGCAGTATAAAGTTACTGGAAACTATTTAAATGCCTGTACGCTATGAAATAAACGACGGTTATTGGGTGAGAGCTGATGATACTAGCGGCATCCCTGAACGTCAATAAGTGAAGTGAGTACCGATTGGTAATTCAGTGAGTGAAGGCTACATTTAAGTAAGGTGATAATGTCACACTGATATGGAAGATTTTATTTTAAAAACACAAAGAGTACTGTTAAATAGATGTGCAACGATAAGGTGTGTTGATGGGTGGTGGCTGTTCATGACACTGTTTTATAAAATTAAGCTCCGAATGATGTGAAAGTAAAAACAAGACCACTAACCAGAGCAGCCGGATAGCGAGGACAACAATGCTATCTAACTAAGGCGGTCACAGAGATTGGATCGATCACCCACTCTGTTATATCTGAACAATCTTGGGTTCTGTACTCGGGGGTCATTTTACCGCTCGGGCTACCCAATGTGTATGAGAATTGGAGTTCTCGGACCTACGTAGTTCAAGTATATAGGTATATGCAAATGATACACATGTGGTATCGTACAAAGGAAACGCTGAGCTGCAAAACTGTCTGCCCTATGTCTAAAAAAATCAACAGCCTAATCTATCAAGTGGAAGACTTAAAAAAGTGGTTGCATGTGCTAAGGTAAGGCGATTAACAACCTCCCCTGAGAGAATGCTTATGGTTATGTGTGTATGTCAGGAAATACTAGGGCGGTAGCCATGGTGTGAATAATATGCATATTATGTGTAAGAGTCAGTCTAGTGTAGCGAATATGGTTTCTTTAGGAGCAGTGAACATGTGCATGCTATGGGATGCATGGGATAAAGCCTGTGCTACTGGTGAGCATATGTATATATATATATATATATATATATATATATATAGCATGATAAAATGTGAAAGTTTGAAGGGAAATAGCTGGTAAGCACCCACTCTTTATTCGAGTAAAACATGACTACTAAGTCAAGTCTTAGGTCATTGCATCACATAGCTATCCTTCAGAGTTTAATTATGTGACGTCTGCCCAAACCTTACCCATCAATATAAGACATTTTTACTTCGAGTGGAAAATATGGACGTCAGTGTTGCACTAACGTTTACTTTAACTTGTCACTCAGTTTTTATGCGATGGACCTTTCGATAATCCATAGGTTTAGTCAAAGATGATGAATAAAGCAGATAGTGAGTAAATATATTAACCTAAATTAGTGAGACTACTTATATATCTTGTGCTGTTTTACGTACTTTAGATAACACTTCAGTCATTTGTCTAATAGGAATACCCATACGGAGTAAAACAGGTGAGTAGGAAACAATAACAACTACCGATCTACATGGTAGAAACGACTCTGTACGTTTTTGTTCACCGATCTAGTGAATTATCACCTTGTTATCAGAAGTGCACTTAATACATTTCGTTTTTGATTAACAAACAGACAAACAGTTTCATCTAGGATACAAAAACGTAGTTTCAAGTTCCTGCTCTTGAAATCAACGAGAACATAAAATATTCATAGTCATGGAAAAAGAATGGAGATTGGTAGATGAAAGATATCAGATCATCTGCAACTATAAGTCAATAATCTACAACTACCAATATAGCCCAATAGAAAAGTCAAAAGTTCCATGAGCCAGTGGTGCGTTTAGGTTCAGTCAATCATCAGTTCTTCCAACTTACTCTTACGCCACCTAAAATTCTCTCATCAACTGACTTGATACTTTTGCCGAGTACCCTATGTTTAACAAAACTATCCTCTAATTAGTCGTCTCACAATATATCTATGACTAAGAACCCACAGCCTACACATGTCTTTTACTTTATTAGTACATGTTTCACGGCCACATAATAATGTGTTGCAAACCAATTTACAAAATACTTACTTTTTTTTGGTCTCAGATTTTGACGAGAAACCCACTCATTCACTTAGCTAAAGAGTTTAGGCATTATAGCTGATGTCAGTTCGTGATGAAAACCCTAAATCTAATCCCTAACCTTAACCACAAACTCTTAATCGTGATTCAAATTCCTCACACTGGTTTATAATCATCGTTTGGTTCTAGTTATTAGATGGACACTCTCAAGGCCAGTCTAGCGTCGCCCAAAGGTCGTCCATAAATTATGATCTGGCCGGTGTCGATTTACTCTTAAGTCAACAAGAGGGCGAAAATAAATAAGGGTGATGGCACATTAAATTGAGGCAAATCAGAGGACACGTTTTACGTATGAAGCGAACATACCTGGATAAAAATCAGTTCCGCAAGATGCCACAAGAGCTCTAATGTTTGAATCAGATTACCTTGGGCAAGTAGATGAGCGGCCCTCGCCTCGTTTGAACCTGTCGAAAGTTCTGAAAGAAATTAGATTTGCTTAATTACTTAGAAATGTGAAGATTTCATTCGAACACACAGCTAATGCAGCTCTGTATTGAATGCTGTGGGTGATAAATCTAAAGGGGATTACTTCAACAACCAAACTCACGAGTTCTGTACTGAGCATTTTTGAAGTGCCGAAAACACCTCTTTTTAAAATTAGGTCTAAGGTACTCTAAACCTACCGAAGGAACTTTTGACAAGGCGTTTCATAAACTCATCGTTGTATATTGACGTGCCCCATTTAACATTCTCAATGAGTATTTCGTTGAAAGTGGATTTATTTGAGGCAGTTGGCTTCCTAAAAATCCCCAGTTCGTTTTCTGATAACCAAACATGATTTAAGGGGCCAGGGACTCCTACAACTAAGGGACTTTCCATCCGGAAAGTAGCGCAAACGTTCAAAATCTGGCTTTAAATTCTGTGGCCTTCAGACTTGGACAAGTCTCTGGGTCATTGGAGATGGGTCTCAGTTATGATAAAATATAACACAGTTTTAGTTTGGAAAGGAGAGGAGGCTTGGTGGTCTGTGTAAGTCCTGGCTATGAGGGTTTCTGGTGATCCAACTTTCCTCTGGAGCCTCAACGACGTGCTCAGGTAATGAATTCAACTCGTTGATTATTCGACGGGAAAGTCGATAGTCAGCTGACAAGTAATTCGTTCTGAGCTTGTGAACGTTTTTCGAGTGTCCTCGTAAATTTTATGTTTTGTAAGACTAAAAAATGAGAGCATTTTGCTTGTTTTATTTACTAAACGTAGAAAGCAATGGCTAATAGAGTATTCTGGAAAGCAATCTTAGATTTCATCATTCTCTTTTTGTAAATGATGGTCTTGGCTGGAGTTCCATTACACTTACATGGAGAATTGTTTTGTAAACGTAGTGGTTGGGTATGCATGATTTCCGGTGTCTATAAGGCTGAAGTGAGTGCTTCTTTGTTATGGGTTCTGTTTCGGTCATTTTATCGTCTCCTTACAACTTTTAAAGTTCCAGTGGGGAATATGTACACCACGTACGGAAAGGCTAGGATATTGATACATGATTTTTATCAGTTGAGGACTTTTTGATGATTTTGATGTCTGAATTGATATCTCACTTTTTCAAAATGAAATTTACACCATTATCACCAACTACTTTTCAGACTGGTGTAAAATATTTTTTGAGTTAATCGTTGTTTGTATCCTGGATTCTTACCGTGACTACTTCTTACGTTCATTCTAAAAACCAACCTCAGCCTCCCTCTCGGACTGATGTATGTTAATGTTAAAAGTGCCACCTTTCCTATTCAAGTTTTTCTTATTTTGTGGCAAACAGAGCAATTTACAATCGGTTGAATATCTCAGCTTTACAGGTTGATCTACAGCAGGTGGACTGTGAAACCCACCCTCAACCTGATGTGGACGCTCATCAGGGTTTCTTACTGTGTGTGCTGCTAACGGTCCCTAAAAATTACAAGCAACGCACAGCCATAAATAATCACACTCTTCCTATGCCAAGACACGAAGGTCACTGCTTAGTGGAATGCGAATGAGTTCAAACGAGCAAGCAACCAATTCATAGAGACAATAAGAGAATAAAGGCTTCAATATCAGATTAAGCTAACATATAACTTCGTCTTCAGTCCGAAGAGCTTATTCCCCTGAATAGCTCTTCAACAACAGACCGAAACCGGGGTTTCTAAGTTGTCCGGTCCTGATTGCTCGACCAACAACGAAAGTCATTCCCCTAAACTTCTGGGAGACAGCATCTTCAAACATTTCGATCGTCCTATACACACTACATTGACGAGCACCTTACGTGCAACTCAACAGAATTTTCATAAATGAACTCGAGTGCTGAATTAGTGCATCAGAAACTGTAACAGTTAAATGAGGATATTTCTCCTGGGCGGAACATGGTTCATTTTGCTATATTGAGAGGGGCGATTTCAATTTCAGCAAAACCTTTTGGTGTGTTGTTCGCATATTCGCTAAACCGAAGCATGGCATCAGAAAATCGAGAGCTGGCTCGCATTACACCAATTTTCAAAGGTTGACGCAGCTAAAATTCATGTTATCGGCCGACAGCACTTCGCTCAATATACTAAAAATTTTTGAAGTTCCTGATAAACAGTGGTCTACGTGACTGCTTCTAATCGATAAACTTTTATCACCTCAAGAGTACGATTAAGGTTAATTCTTCAGGTATTGTTTATAGATTATGGGTCAAAGTCCTAGTGACAGTCGATATTTCGCGGTCGCATCCAGGAAATTGAGTTTGTTTTGTCAAACTTTTGATTAATTAAGTGGTTGTTTGTTAAGAAAATCTTAGCCCTTGGAAGATGTTAAGATATTTCCCAGAATTTTCTCTAAAATTTCAACGGGGACTACCAAAGTCAATCGTTTTTCTTCGATCGCAAAGGCCTTGAGTTGTGCATCTTAGGGTTTGCAACTTTTGATGTCCAAATATTACTCCCGTTTAGTTTTCACAGTTGATTATACAAGCACGAAGAAGCATAGTGAGAAAGATGCACGTTGCAGAGCATTTGCTTTCAGTAGCTAGCTCTAATAATTAGTTGTTAGCCGGTAGGCTTCATTTCTCCGTACAAACAACTCATTGGAAGCCTTTTAACCTGTGAAAAGTCTGTTTTTCTCTCAAAGGTAGCATTTCATTTGAGGTTAATGCAAATCAATGTAATCTTTTATAACTAGCGTTGTGTCATTTATCTTTGTTTAATTAAATTGATATTTACTATTATTACATCTTTAAATATATTAATGCCAGACTTCGTCAATGCTACTCCTGGTTCAACTGGCCTTGGGTTAGAATAAACGCTCATCGAGGGGTAAGTGAAGAATAAACCGATTTATTAGTGATCCAATATGTAGAAAGATATTTTCTCGATTTGGTAAAGATATTACAGTGTGAGTTTAATGAATTTGATACGCCCGATATTTTTGCTATTGACGACCTAGAGCGCCATGAAATTCTACAAAACAATTTCATTACTCCAGAATGCTTCACTGGTTGACAAAGATCGAGGAAACTCTCCCATGGTACGAAATTATGGCAGGATCTGGGGATAGAAATTGTGTTGAGAATGAGTGAGGTCACTGGCCAACGGACCTTCAATGGACTGTTCGATTCTTTGCTTCGTTCTCCCGCTGGTTTTAAAAACATAGAATGTCATGTATCTGACTAAATTTCAGAAATCGCTTGAAACGTAGTGACGAAATCCGTCAAACCGAAGAAAAGAAACCTGCTGATCTCTTCCTTACAGTTATGCGCTTCCACAAACTTTTAAGTGACCACAGACGGTTGGGAACTATTAAATTAAGGTTCTGGTCCGACAAAACCGACATCACTAATTGCCTTTGACACCACAATATCCACAACAAGTTGCTCTGGAGTGTTAGAAAACCTACGGAACCATAAGTAGTTCTCGGGATAATCTCTCTTCTGTGCGTTAACTTTAACCGTAGCTGGTGGATTAAGACGTACATCATGCAATGCACCTCTGTGATTGTGGCACGATATCACTCCAATACTCTCTGACTTTCATATCCTTCCTTAAATTTTGAACGATCGCATGCAGGACGAGCTTTTTATTCTGCAGGTGTCAAATAGAAAGAGATACGTATATACGACACAATTTTTGTGTACATGACCGTGGTTTTATGCATCTCTCCTTACTGGAGTTTTGTTACTGTCGACGTCCTAATGCTTATCGTTTGCATGGATCTGCCACCACATGACAACTCGCCCACTGGACCAGGTAAGTGAATGTTTGAAGATTCCAACACTAATTTTTCGTTTCTGAAGGTTTATTTTATGATTACGGATTATATCCTGTTTTGATCAAACATTCAACTGACAGACACTTTCCTTCGGCAAATAATGATTATCCAGGACCGTCCAAAATTTAATTTAGTCCAGTATGTGTAACTAGGGATGATACATATAATACCAGAGCTGAGGGACCATCTTTCCCCCCAAAAAGCGCTCCGACTTGCTTTTGTAAAGCAATAGGTAACAAAGCAGACGTGTAGAATTATGGTCTGATTCAGTTTTAGTTCCACTATAATAATAGACCTAATCCCAAAACTGTGGATTTGTCATAATGTGACCACCTAATCTATGAGATCTTACGTGGAATTTCCATCACTGTCCCCATTGACTCATCCAATCCTGACTATCAGCAGTATGATGTCTAACACTTCTGAAGAACAGATTTGACTAGGGAAGGGAGTAGTATATTTGGCACAAGAACATGGAGTTACATGGAATGACCGTGCTTTCATGACCTGGTCGTGACATTTCCAATAATTATTCCCACGTTCACCATTACTGACCTTCTTTGTGTTAACTATTCAATGTAGAGCGTCTCAATTATCTCATGTTCTGCTTGGAGGATCGTGTGTTCGGAACGAACACCACTACACCACTACACTCTCTCACCAAAATCAATGTGACGTTGGTTTGACACCAAAACGGGTGGGATTGCTGCGTACCGGAGCTTATCGAAAGAATAAAAATAATCCTCCGGGCACTGACAAACTAAAACACAAATGAAAAGAATGTGGGAAATACATTTAACAATTTCAAGATGTCTCTTTTAGTTCTCAGCACGCTTCAAATGAAAATCCACATCAGTATTATTATTTTAGCCTAACATAATGAAGAATGGTTTGGTATAGAAATATTTTAACAAATCACAATAAGATGCATAGTAATAACTGTTGGTTAGTAGCTAAACGTGTGGGCGGTATAAGCATTTTGTGCTTTAAAATAGAAAAACGATCAATACTGTTTCAGTGTTTATATTGGTATGGTTGAAGATACGACTAGTATTCTAACTTTACAATTAGCTACCAGTAGCACCTTCTATATTCGAAACCTTCTTGGCCAATGGAAATCAGAAGTCAGACGAGAAGAAGTAGGAAAGATATATTTGATACGTTATCAATATATCTAGAAGCGTTTGTTCTAAGCTGACTAGTGAACGTAGGAGCAGTGTTCCACACCGAGTTGAAAGTGATCTGGTACGGATGCATGACCGAAAGCTTTCAGTTAAATAAGTCCACTTAAACAACGTGGTCGGCATCCAATGTCGAACACTTAATGAGCTATTGATTTTGGGGAATTATTTACAGCTACATGGTCTTTGGTTTCAATTAGAAAGTCAATCAACGTTTATGCCGGTATACTGTCCGTACGAGTTGAGTTTTAGTTACATTTGGATTGGTGGGCTAACTGAAGGAATAAATTATATCCAGCATTTGATAATTGTTGATTATTGCCTGCAAGAAGACTGTGCAGTATATTAACCATCAAGACACAACTCAATGGACAGTGAGTAATGTTCGTTTCTCAGTTTTGTAGGCACTGCGGCTGTAGCAGGAGGGATGCTGTGGGAAAAACTTCGAAGCGTTTTTGTGGACAGCGTTCTTTTTTTTTCTCCGTTTATTGCACTTCAACTCTTATCTAGAACTCTTAAAACCATGTTATATATTTCTCAATCTTCTGCGTATGGGCCTGCATTATTTGACTTTGATTAAGATTTATATTTTTTTTATATAACTTTGTTATTGATTAGTGCCAATCTGCTGACGTGAGGTTGAGTTTAAGTGAAATTAAAGTTTACGCATAGAGTGGTTGACTACTGGTGAACTTTGCCTGTCTGTTGGGGATAATCAGTCGAATCATTGCAGGCAGAGTCTTGATCTCTTTTTCTTGAGAATGTATGATAATGGAAGTATTCGAATTGATGTACTATCTAAGAACCCCTAGAACAGTTGAATTTAAGTTCGGAAAAAGTCCTCATTTAAGTACAGTAAAATCATCAGTGAGTACAAATACCTCAGAATACTGATGTGAACAGGGAAACAAAGAAGCTATGACAAACGACGGAAGATATTTTCGCGGACGTTAGTTTCTTACTTCAAAGCTTGTAAAACACTAACATTTGGTTTTGTCCCTAATTTATTTTACAAACCATAAGCTTTCGTTTGATGTATGATTTATTATCATACTTTTTTCTGTTCCAAAGCTAGTGTAAATTAAACTTAACCATCAGTATTCTATTTTTCTACCCTAATGCCTAGTTTTGGACATAATTTTGTTTTTTAATTGATTGTACGTTTTGGTCATGGTAGTCCTCTATATTATTCATGTATCTTTTTACATTATTTTGGTTCGAAGTGTAGTCGGATTCGGAAATAATTCGCGTAGTATTCCAGTTGACTTGTCTTCTCTCTCTCAGGTGCTAGTCAACCGATAAGGTGAAAGAATAGTTTTCATCTTCCTACCCAAGGAAGTTAGTCTCACTTCGAACCCAAGCGATTCTAGCCTCAAGGTTAAACCAGTCAGCCTATTGTGTCAAGGCCTTAATCTAGATTGTAACAAGTTGTCTTCTGTATATTAGTAGGTAGATAGATCAAGGATGTAACAAATACTCTTAGTGATTCTCAGTTATCCAAGTTGAAGTTATTAAACACTCTTTTTGATGTTAAATAAGCTATTTTGTGCTATAGAGACCTTTGATTATAATTTCAGGCTGTACCGTTGGAGTTCTTTTCTACTTTTGATATGATTTATTTTCTTTGTTACGTTAGAACGATTAAAATAGTCACAGAGTTTTTGTTATGATATAATTTAATACGTATGACTCAAAAAGGGTTTGAACGATATAAAGTAGAACGTAAGTTGGTCTAATCGAGTAAAAATTGCTTTCCTGGTCCTTTGAGTTCAGCCCAGACATTGAAATTTTACTTGTCACTATAGTTCATAAACAATTATCCGTTATTACTCACGTTATTTTTAAGTTCCAAAAAATTTGACTTCACAGTGGTTCTATGTATTTGCATTATTCAATGAGTTGCTTTTTAATTCTAATACGTTGAAAGACTCTATATATCAGTAGATTTTATATAATAACGTAGAAAGGCTTACAAAATGTACAAGACCAATACCATCAAAGTTAATGTGAATGCAGGGTACACAAAATATACTGGAACAATATTTCTACCGACAGGTACAGTCGCCAGTAACAAAATAATCAAACTAAGGGACATTAGGCGACTAAATCGTTAGAAATATGAACTGATCACTTATCAAACAGAAAAAGTGTTCCTATCAAACAAGGAACAATATTCTATTTAAGCATAAAAAAATAGGAAACTCAGATTTGCTTAAGAAGTTAAAAGTTAAACTGTTAGACAATGATTACATTAGGAGTGGGGAAATCGTGCAACTAATTATCGGTCAACAAACAGGGAACCAGTTGGGATATAGACAAAAGTTAAAAACAAATCTTGTTCGTCTGAATAGAGATTATATTTTAATAATTAGAATATTTGACTTTTAGTTGCTGCTAAAACAGATTATTGATGTTTTGAGAGGGGTCGAACTAAATAATTAAATTAACAAAGTGAATAAAAATGTAATAATAAGGAAAATACCTCTCTATAATCCGCTATTTTGATCTAAATAAACATATATTACAATTTCTATCGGCTTTTTTTATTTGATACTGAATAGTTAGTTCACAGTTATGATTTAATAACAATTCCCATAGTTTAAGTTGGTTGTATGTTGACATCACAAACCATGTTATTTCAGAATGACTGTCATATTCTGTTATTTGATAAGAGTTAGGTAAATGATTAGCGAAGTAATTATTTAAATCATTAAAACATTCTAAAAATCTTAGATTATTACATTTTGAAAAGATCATTCTTCCTTGATGCGGTGAAATTTTATCAATCTCTATTAATAAAAAGAAACATTGACTTTGTGTTACTTTGTTCGGAGACAACCTGTTCCCAAATTGGTCTTTTTGGTGTGAAGGTGAACTGTTAGCTATACACTTTTCAAGATTGGAGATTTTTATTGTACTGTTGACTACTGAATTAGGACATATATCATTAATCTCCGATTTTTGTGTAGTATCAATTTTCGACTGTTTTTTGGGAGGATATGGCATTTCTGTCTCGTTTTTCTTTTCGTCATGAACATACTTCCTATTATTTATTTCTTTCCTCTTCATTTCAGTTTTGATTTTTTTGAGTTGATTAACCATTTCATCTAACCCATAAAAAGTTGCTTCTTCAACTAACTGATCAAATTCTGTAAAATTAGGATCTAAGTTAACTTTATTAGTACGTAGGAAATTGAGCACATGTCTAAATAATACCCCGTCACGATCTATAAAATAATGTTGTTTCATTGTATCTAATACAATTGGTATTGTGCCGTTGAACATTTTGCCTAAAATTGAGTTTGGGTACCTGTATCATGTAAAAAAAATATTACGATTATAAAATTTTAAATAATCGTGAAAATCTTTTGTTCTTTATAGCTTGTCGCTAAAGGGAATTCACAAATTTATGAAATCATATAAATTGTATTCAAATCAAATTTCTGAACTGCAATCTAAATGTGGGCTTTTGTCGTGTTAGTAACTAACCTCATACATGATGAATATAATCGCATAGTTCTGTTAACTGAGATAAAAACTTTAATCATCATTTGTACATCAAATACAGGATTACATGATTAGAAATCAGTCGAAAAGGCATATTGGGTTTGTGTTCATAACAATGATATTTAACATGAATAACAGTTAAATTGAAATTGATAGTTCAAAGGTAATTCGTCAAAACGCCTGACCAACTCGGAAGTCAGACCAAAATTATATCAAAATTTAATTTTAACTTTTATCATACTGTTGTGTTTCCTTCCATTATGAACAACAGGCAGTCAACAAACTTCAGTTATGTGAAGGGAGTCTTCTTTTAAGAAATTTAAAGCAATTAGCCCTTTTGATAAATTTCGATAGTGTAATAAGAAGACGAAGATTATCAAACTATGTGATATATTAGCGCAATACATTTCGAACAATCTGGTCATATATATATTCGAATAGACTTTTATTAAAACAGAGACTTAAATCAGTCATCAACAAAACGTATTGTGCAGCGAAGGTCATTATCAAAGAAAGAACGAGGTCCTTGCTTCGTCCAAAACCTAAAAGACATAAAAACGATTGTGTCACATCCCACTGCGTTTACCAATTTAAACGTGTGTGTGTGTGGTCACACATACATAGGGAGGAGCAATCGTGATCTCAAAATTAGGGTGTGAATATATACCAAAATGTTTACAGAAACAAATAGAATCAAATGACCCGGTAAGAGTAAATGTTAAACATCCATCATATATTGCCAAACATATAATCGCAACAGGCCATAAGATTGATCTAAACTCTGCTCTTGTGGTGTTGTATAAAAGTGTAAAACGGCGTATACTAAGGTTTATTCAAACCCCCTTTGTGTATCCAAAACAGTTTGTTCTCACCTTAAACCTACCCTGGTAATACTAGCTTATTAGTCAAAGTGATTAGGTTTCAAATGGTTTTCACGTTATTTTTATTATTGCCTTATCTTCTCTTACTCCCCATTTCCAGTCTAGTTGACCTTTTATTTTTATATATGAATGTTCTTAACAAGCATATGTGTGATCAGATTGTTCGAAATGTATTGCGCTGATGTATCACCACATAGTTCTGATAATCTTCGTCTTTTTATTACACTATCGAAACTTCAGTTAATCACATTTAGACGATAAACCCACCACATATTTTCATGAAGATTAGTTAAGAACGCTAATATTCAATCAAACAAGGAGCGAGAAGAATTCCAAGACTTTAATAACAAGTAATAACAAATTATCTATGTGGTATTTAGTATGTATGTATGTGGAACGATTAGCAGCCTTACTAAGGAAAATCGAAACGCTGGATAACATTGTAAACACACATAGTGATAATATGTAATTTGAACGGCAATCTCTCTCCTGGGCTCTTATTGTGTATGAAAACTTTGAAAAAACTCAAGTAAAAGGTATCTGTTCAGTATTATATCTTCGAATTCGTCCAAAATATTATCATATATAGGCCAGTACATCAGTGGACCAGATCCTATTTCTACATATATCACTTGAAACGCTATAGATATGAAAGAATCTAACAAAAAGTGACAAGTGAAATGCAATGTTAGTAAAAGTATGGCACAGAAATACTATTAAAATTGCATCAAAAAATCGATAACACGAACAAAATTTAGGAGTATACTGTAAAGATCTTACTTTACAAAAAAACAATATCTTCACTTAGTTTAGTAACTAACAGAACATTCTTATACAATTCATAAAAGTACGATGATCCGTGGTTTGTTTTAGCAGTAATGTATGTACTATTAAGAATTTTTTTAATAGTGTTTTAAACTTTTTCCAATGTCCTGGTATGATTATTCTCTTCTCAATTAATCAATTTATCACATCTTACTTACATAATTCATTTTCCAAAAAGAGAAAAATAGTTATCAGCATCTATTATTTTACCTTAAAAATTAAAGATGAGGGAAGTTTAAATATAATAATAACGATACTATTATTATTAACTTTATTTACTATTATATTTTTAGTACAATATAGAATTCTCATCACAAAGTATTTCAACAAGTTCCCGTTTCTTATTTCTTGATCTATCCCGACGACAGATGTTGAGTGATCACTAGTTAGAAGTTAGCAGTTCAATAAATCGACATCTAAATAATGTACATTCTTTTCGCTGGAGAACTCAGTAGCTGAGTGGATAACGCGATGGCGTTTGAAGCGAAAGGTACTGGGTTCGAGTCCCAGAGTGAACATCAACTCTGAGATGCAGGTACATCCAGCGGACAAATGCAGAATAGGACGAAACGCGCGTCCTGGATTCCACTACTGGCCACTATCCATCTTTGCTTATAATGCTTGTGAATTAAGGTTATATCGAGGCAATACGCACAGTATGCACATATGCCAATAAGAGACTGACCAGTTGCAGTCCTAAACACCAATGGGAAGATTCAAACAAGTAATATCAAGTGAATTTAAAATTTAATAATTTGTTGAAATATCTAGATAGCAGGAACAAGTAGCTCAGATATTCTAGCAGGCCGCCATACCATATAATAATATTAAAACATGTATATTTGGTTTCTGATCATTCGTTGATACACTTTATGATTGAAGATGATTCTCTTAAACTTATTTATAAACTGATCATTCATTTGTGTTATTTAACTGACTATTTACATTATAATATTCTCTAAAGTAGTAATAAAAGTTGAAAAATCTAATTGGGGAAAATTGTGAGTACTACATTTATTCAATCAAAAAAAAAATATTCATAATAAAAATAACTTTGATTTCCTATAAGAGTCAATAAGTAAGTTTTTGAAAGGTTTCAAAAGACAAATTATGTACCAATATGTTAATTCAGAAAATTCAACAACTTACAAAGTTATTTAATGAATTTAAATAAAATTGAAGACTTCACTTCTTGTCATCTATGTTTTTGTAAGAACATGTACTAGAATGGTTGGGAAAAGGAGTCACTAAATCCATTAACAGCACCATCCTTTCTCACTTGGTAGATAGTGAACATCATATCAAAATAGAGGAAGCTTTCTCTGTTTTATATCAAGTTCCGAAAAATCTACCTCAAGGAGCTAGATTACGATTACTCTATATAGCCGAAACCATCTGGATCAACTCCAGAAAACCAAACTTATGTATCCAGAAAAGGTATATCCAGCCACTATGTTTACCTTGGCCTACGACTGGAGCACCGGATACCTAAACTAAATATTATAAACCCCTCCTTTTTTGATCATCTCTATCTTAATCTTCACATCCATCATTCCCAATTCGTTTATCGTAATTACCGTGATAACACCCCCTTTATTACATATTATACTCACACAATAATCTTATTATTATTACTATTACTATTTATCATTATTATCTCAAGTAACAAGATGAAATTCTCTTATTATGCATTTTATTCACACAATTTTTTTGCATTTTCAATTTTGCTATATTACTATTGTACTGATTGTGACTGGACACTTTATTGCAAATCATTTTGACCTTTATTAAATGACCTTTTAATTTACAAATAACACAATTTTAAAGTATATATATGTCGTAACAGATGCAAATGTTTACCATTTTTAGCATATAACATTATCAAATTAAATAAAGACAGAACAAATATTGATGCAGAATAGTATGAATTCATTATATTTCGTAGTTTCTCATCAGCTGCTTACAACCAAATAAAATTTTAATACACATTTGGTTGTAAGCAGCTG